>NW_024964271.1:0-2385 GCF_019238085.1 Lagopus leucura
CAGCAGCGCCTGCGGCTTTCAAAGCTTCCAAACAATTCAAATTTCAAGGTGAATTTCAAACTTTTCAATTCAAAGTTTGAGGTGAATTTGAAACGTTTTGATTCAAATTTCAATCTCAATTTGAAAGATGTCCGCTCAAATTTCCACATGAATTTGAAACGTTTCGGCTCAAATTGCCAACATTCGTTCAAATTTCAAGGAACGATTCAAATTTAAAAAACAAACAAAAAAACCAAACCTCCATTCAAAGATCAATTCAATTTTTTAAAAATCCATTTAAATTTCAGCTCAAATCCTCAAAAATTTAAATTCTAATTAAAAAAAAAAATCAAATATCAATTTAATTCGAATTTCAAAGCATCTCATTCGGATTTCAAAACATTCCATTCAAATCCGAATTCAGATCTCAAAAAATTTCCGCTTGGATTTCAAATTTTGCAATTCAGAATCGAAAAGTTCATTTCCTGTTTCAAAATGCCATTCAAATTTCAACTCATGTTAATTCTGCTAATGAAAACGACTAAAATCACAAAGACTTCACAGTGAAACTCAAAGCCCCTTATCCCAATTTTAGAACGTTTTCTTCAACTTTGAATTCGGATCCCAAAAATTTAATTGGAGACTTCAAAATCTGGGATTCAGATGGAAAAAATGTACCTCCAATTTCAAAGAGAAATTTAAAACGTGACTGAAATTTCCATCCAAACGTAAAAAAAAAAAAAGGAAAAAAAAGGTTAATATCAAGGATTTCAATTCAGATTTCAAAGGATCTCATTCGAATTTCAAAACATTTTGTTCAAATTTCAGTTCTGGTCTCTAAAATTTCAGCTCAGATCTCAAAATTTCCACGCGGATCTCGAGATTGCCGGATCCGATTTGAAGAATTCATCTCCAATTTAAAAAACCAAATTCAAAATACGACGCAATTTTCCATCCAAATGTAAAACAAACAAACAATTAAAAAAAAAAAAACAAACCGAAATCTCCAGGATTTCACCTCAGATTTCAAAGCACCTCAACCCAATTTCAAAACATTCTGTTCCAATTCCAAGTTGGATCTCAAGAATTTCAGTTCAGGTCGCAAAATTTCCAGATCTGATTTGAAAAATTGATTTCCGCTTTCAAAATGAAATTCAAAATACGATTCTGTTTTCCATCCTAACGTCAAAAAAAAAACCACCAACAATTAAAATCTCAAGGATTTCAGTTCAGATTTCAAAGCACCTCGACCCAATTTCAAAAGATTTTGTTCCGATTTCGATTCTGACCTCTAAGATTTCAGTCCAGATTTCAGAGTTCCTGGTTCAGAACTGAAAATTCCCCACTCAGATCTCAAAATATCAAAACCAGGTTTGAAAAACCGGTCTCCAATTTCAAAGTGAGGTTCAAAATACGACTCAAGTTTCCACACAAACTTATGAATGAATACGAATACATAAAAGCACATTTCCACACAAATGTGTTTAAGTCTATAAAAACAATTAAAGCCTTAAGGATTTCAAACCGGATTTCCAAAGTCCTCATTCCAATTATTCCTCCCCAGATGCAAGACTCTATACTCGCTTCTGTTCAACCTCATCTGGTTTCTTACTGCCCAGCTCTCCAGCCTGTCCAGGTCTTGCTGAATGGCAGCACGGCCTTCAGGCTGTCAGCCAATCCTCCCAACTTCGTCTCATCAGCAAACTTGCTGAGGGTGGCCATTATCCCCATTCAGCTCTCAAGACGTCAAAACCAGAACTGAATTCCGATTTCCGATTGCAAAACGCGCTCCAAAAAATGATTCACATTTCCAGGCGAGTTTTCCACACAAAATTTTCCCTTCAGGTCTCCAGGTTTCCAATTCAGACCTCAGAATTTCCCACTCAGATCCGTGAGAATCACTTCCACTTTTTGACAGAGGATCAAAAACGATTCCAACTTCGATCCCAGTTTCAAGAGATCCCATCCCTGCACGCCCACACCTTCCCGATTTGCGCTCCTCATTAATTAAAACCAATCTTAATGAAGGACAGATGTTGTACTGCCCCTTTTTTGGGGGGGAGGAAGAGGAATTGTCCTTACTGCTGCGTGGAGAGGATCATGGAATATCCGTAGAGGTTGTGGGTGTCGTACTGACGGCCCCACTGCTGCACTGCATCCATGCACATCGTCTTCGAGAACAGCAGCCGCTCCACCACGTCTGCCAGCAGAGCCCCAATTAACTGCCGTGCCGCTAATTAGAACCTCCTACTTTCCAACCTCTCTATAGTAAATCCTCTTAATTTATAAAACTTCTGCTTTTAAACCTATTATTTTTAAGCCTCCCCTCCCTTCTCCTTTCCTTTCCTTTCCTTTCCTTTCCTTTCCTTTCCTTTCCTTTCCTTTCCTTTCCTTTCCTTTCCTTTC
>NW_024964272.1:0-4748 GCF_019238085.1 Lagopus leucura
TGCCTTAATTCCATAGGATCAAAGTTTATTCTGAAGGCATATGCCTTAATTCCATAGGATCTAAATTGGTCAAATAACCAGCTTGCTCAGTCAGCTATGCATAGTGCAGCTCTCAGAAGGAGGTGTGGGAGGTCAGGGTACTGCTACCCCGAGAAATACACACATTATCCAGCCAGCCATGTTAAAAAACAAGAGCGGAGCCGTGTTCGAGAAGAAGAGCTGTAGGAGGATTGGGAGATTCTCCTCCGACATACACTAAGCTTAGCTAGCCACCTGTGATGCCGCACGCGGGAAGAGCTGTAGAAGAATGTGGTGCTGGCACCTCAAGGAAGGCAAATCCTATCCGCCCAGCTGTGTCCCTGTATAAGAAAGAAGCTGTAGGAGGATCTCAATCTCCTGACCAGACAGACACAAATCCTAGCCAGCCACCCATGAAGCTGCACGAGGCTGGAGCAGTAGGAAGATCGGGACATTCTACTCCAACAAATACAAGCCTCAGTCAGCCGTCTGTGCTCCAGAACACGACAGGAAGTGGAGCCGGATGGGGGGGCACTACTCTAACAAAGACAGACGTCAGCCAGCTACCCGTGATCCAGCACACGGAAGGAGCTGAGAAAGGATTGGGTGATGCTACCCTGGTAGACACAGATCTTAACCAGCCAGCCGTGATCCAGCACACCGGAGGCGATGGAGGACGTGTTGTTCGTGCCCGGAGAAACACAAACCTTCTCCAGCCAGCCACACTGCAGCACAAAGGAGGATCTGCAGGAGGACGGGGCGCTCCTGCAGCCGTTGTGCAGCCTCCTGCGCTCACAAAGAGCTCCTCGGGTGGCAGCCGCGATGGAGCAGGACTCTCTGGGGCCTCCGGTGTTGGAGCTGCAGGCAAGAAAGGCGCAGCGTCCTTGCAGAAAGCGAGCTCTGCGTTAAGCGGTGCAAACCCGGCTGGTGACTACAGAGATGAACAGCAGAGACTTGTGTAAGTGACGGCCCTGTCCCCTGGGAAGCGCTCGCAACGAGCTGCTTAAGTGCTTACTGGCTTCCTCTGGATAATGGAGAGGATGCGTTCCGGGGGATGGAAGGTGGGACGTGGGGGGGGGACCATAGGAAGCACGGGGGTTTTGTTTCTCTTCCAGACCTGATGTGATTTACTCGCGACGAAACGCTTTGTCGGACATCTGTGTGTCCAGCAGAGCGACTGCTGTGTCTTTCAAGATAGCTGTAGCACTCTTCAGCTGTTCCCTCTGAGCAACGTCCTATGGAATTCATTGGCGCGGCTTTGGCTATTTGAGTTTGACTTTGCTTTTTGCCCTTTGGCTTCTGATTGTGTAATTTCTTCTTTTGCTGTCATGTTGTGTTTTCTAGGGACTGGGTAGCAGAAGACATGGTGACCTGGGAATCTTCTGGACAGTGGATGTTTTCATGCTACTGTCCTGAGAAGGGCAAGCCTAATGTTTCAGGTCAGTCCCGTTTTTAGGAGTGCTGCTACTGTTCAGGCTGCATTTCCATCCTTGTCCACACTGCTGTGCCTCAATGGAAGCACTGCAAGGTGAGGACGTGCCTTGCGATGCAACAGGTAGGGGCACTGGATTACCGTATTTCCTTGGTGTGTTTGCACCCCAGAAGTTGCACCAGGAGTCCTTTCTGTGTCTCCAAGTCGAGCTGACTGGTGGCAGGCGGTGCAGCAAGAGCAGTTTCTTGTGTAACTCTAGAGGGCAATTTTGTGTTTGTGTTGCATTCCCTTTGGAGCATGCTGATTGTTTGCCTCCCTGCAGACTTTCCAGAGATCTCCCCTGAGGAGCTGCACCTGGGGTATTACATCTGCAGTGCCAAGAAGGGCACAGGACTCTACGTAAGTATTTGGAACAACTGAGCTTTCTGTGACGCGTTCAGGGTAGCAGTGGTTCCTGTGCTTCAGGTGGCCGCTCTTGACTCAGTGAATGCCCAACTCGAGGGGAACGTAAGAACACCCTCATACCTTCACTGTTCTGTGCAGCGAGTAGAAAACAGCAGGAGCTGCTGGCCTGAAGGCTTTGCCATCACTGAGCAACCTGATGTGGCCATAGGTGTCCCTGTTCACTGCAGGGGAGTTGAGTCGGATGGCTTTAAAGGTCCCTCCTGACTCAAACAGGTCTATGATTCTCCTTGCCTCTTCCTGATAACTGAGGCACAGGCCTCACCAGTGATGCAGGTACAAAACGTATTATCCAAAGCAGGAGTTTCTGCTCGTAAAGTGGGGCAAGACCTGAATTGTCCAGTCTGAAATTTCCTTGTAGTTGCTCAGATCACTCTTGTTCCCCCTTTTAAAGAAAAAGGGGAAAGAAGGGGAAGGAAAGAAGGGGAAGGAAAGAAGGGGAAGGAAAGAAGGGGAAGGAAAGAAGGGGAAGGAAAGAAGGGGAAGGAAAGAAGGGGAAGGAAAGAAGGGGAAGGAAAGAAGGGGAAGGAAAGAAAGAAAGGGAAAGAAAGAAGGGGAAAGAAAGAAGAGGAGATAAAGAAGGGGAAAGAAGGGGAAGGAAAGAAGGGGAAAGAAAGAAAGGGAGAGAAAGAAGGAGAAAGAAGAAAGGGAAAGAAAGAAAGAAAGAAGGGGAAAGAAAGAAGGGGAAAGGGGAAAGACCCAAATAAGAACGAACCAAAAGCCATGCTTAACAAAAGCATGTTTGTGTCCTCCCACGTTTAGATAAACGCTGTCCATCAGTATGTGCAGCAATGGAGAACCAGGCTGCAGGAGCTGAAGGTTTTAAACGCCTGGAGAACAGCATCGATGGTAAGCGTTAAGGAAAGGTGAAATACTTCTGTTCCTGATGTTGCTTTTCTCTTCAATCTCGAGTGAAGGTTTTTCTTAGGATTCCCATTTAGGCAGAGCTCAGGGTTCAGACTTCAGCACAGATGATAGTTTCGCGCTCAGAGAGCAGACTGAGCCAAAGCAGCGACACAGATAGAGCCATGGAACAAAGGAGAACAAGGCAGAGGAGAATGAGAGCTCCAGGGGTTTGGGTGATGGCAATTACTTCTTGCCCGTCAGATTCCTGCTTCTAGGCTGTCTGCAGACAGCAGCCTGAGAGCGTTTTGTTGAAAGCTGCCATTGCTTCGGTTCAGTTTCTCAGTTACGTTCAGTTGGTCGGCACACGTGAGTTTTTGCTTTAAGCGTGGATTGAAAGATGCCTGCCTGTGCAGGAATGTAGTTTTCATGGATGTATTTGGAACTTTTTCAGCTCCTTTGGAGAGAGGAAGCGGACACTCAACCATTACTGTTTCTTGGATTGGGAGGACAGCAAGCCCCAAGCCCTGGGTTCCCAAGTAAGTTTCTGCATAAGGAACCAGCGATTAAACCGGCGTTGATAAGCGTTCTTCTGCAGCACTGAAACGCAGCAGTGTTTCGGTATGGCAGGTGCACCCATCCTGAGCCTTCCCATCCATTTCCTCCCTGCAGGCTCTGCAGCCAACAGCAGCAGTCCTTCAGTTCCATCCGCAGCCTCCCTTCAAGCTCCTGGAGCGGCCGCTGGCCGTGGACTGTGGGGCTTCCGGGCGCTGGGAGCTCGGCTGCTGCAAACCCTGCCCGCACTGCTCCGCTTGCTGTCGCTGCTCCCAAGGCAGCTGCAGAGACTTCTCAGCCGGGAGCAAGCAGCGCTTCGGCTGCACCGACAGCCGGTGCCTCTGGACACAGCGCCGCATCCGCGCCTCTGCATCCCCACGGCATCAGAGCAGGCAGCTCTGCGCACCGAGGAGGGAACTGAGGGCCGGAGAGCTGGAGCAGCTAAGGGCCAAGAAGATCGGGCAAGGAAAGATCCCTGAGGCCATGACCAGCGGACCTTTATACGACAAGGATTGGAGTTAATTCTGAAGTTATGAGCCTTAATTCCATAGCATCTAAATGTATTTAGAAGCTCTGTGCCATAATTCCATAGGATCTAAGTCAATTCTGAAGTTCTGTGCCCTAATTCCATAATACCTAACTTAATTCTGAAGTTTTATGACTTAATTCCATAGCATTTAAGTTCTAAATTCTGAAGGTATATGCCTTTAATTATATAGGATCTAAGTTAATTCTGAAGGCATATACCTTAATTATGTAGGGTTTAAGTTAATTCAGAAGGCATATGCCTTAATTCCATAGGATCTCAGTTAATTCTGAAGGCATATGCCTTAATTCCATGGGATCTAAGTTAACTCTGAAGGCATATGCCTTAATTATGTAAGGTTTAAGTTAATTCTGAAGGAATATGCCTTAATTATGTAAGGTCTAAGTTAATTCTGAAGGCATATGCCTTTAATTAAATAGGATCTAAGTTAATTCTGAAGGCATAAGCCTTATTTATGTAGGGTCTAAGTTATTTCTGAAGGCATATGCCTTAATTATGTAGGGTCTAAGTTAATTCTGAAGGCATATGCCATTAATTGCATAGAATCTAAGTGTATTCTGAAGGCATATGCCTTATTTTCATAGCATCTAAGTTAATTCTGAAGGCATATGCCTTAATTATGTAGGGCTTAAGTTAATTCTGAAGGCATATGCCTTAATTATATAGGATTAAATTTAATTCTGAAGGCGTATTCCTTAATTCCATTGGATCTAAGTTAATTCTGAAGGCATATGCCTTCATCCATAGGATCTAATTTAATTCTGAAGACATATGCCTTAATTATATAGGTTCTCAGTTAATTCTTAACGAATATACCTTGATTACGTAGGGTGTAAGTTAATTATGAAGGCATAACACTTGATTATGTAGGGCCAAATTAATTCTGAAGGT
>NW_024964272.1:4758-4970 GCF_019238085.1 Lagopus leucura
GAAGGCATATGCCTTAATTATGTAGGGTCTAAGTTAATTCTGAAGGCTTATGCCTTAATTACATAGGATCTGTATTAATTATAAAGGCATATGCCGTAATTGCATAGGGTTGAAGTTAATTCAGAAGATTTATGCCTTAATTCCATACAATCTCAGTTAATTCTGAAGGCATATGCCACTAATTGCATAGCACCTAAGTTAATTCTGAAGGC
>NW_024964273.1:0-482 GCF_019238085.1 Lagopus leucura
TTTTTTTTTTTTTTTTTCGCAGGATTTTTGCAGGATTTTGGAGCTCTGGGCGGATGAAGGATATCGGGATGGGTTTGATGCGTTACGTGAGACGCCGGGATTTGAAACCCAGCGCAGCGCTGCCGACATTTCACAGTAACCCACCTTCATTTCTACCACCTTCGAACCGAACCCCCGAGGTTTCGTTCAGCGGATTCGGCCCCTTTAGGAGCAATGACGGCACCCGACGCTCCCCGTGTCCCCACACCCGATGTCACCCCCTGCAGAGTCAGCCGCTCCCCCCAACCCCCCCCCCCCCCAACCCTTTTCCCAGCCCAAAACCACGACGGTCCCCCGATGCACGCAGCTCTCCCCCACCGCCCTCCTCCTCTCATTGCACGCGTGTACAGATTTACCCACAGCCCGAGTTTATTGCACTGCGAGAAGCGATGCCCTCCTTTGTGAGGAAGGTGGGGAGCAAGGGGGGGGGGGGGGGGGGGGGG
>NW_024964273.1:582-2434 GCF_019238085.1 Lagopus leucura
GGGGGGGGGGGGGGGGGGGGGGGGGAAGGGGGTTCCTGGCTTTGGAGGAAGGGACGGCGGGGAAAAACGCGAACGGAGGGAAGAAACGATGACATTTTCCCGGTTGGAAAAAGTAAAAAGAAAATTATCATAATCATTAAATAATAATAATAATAATAATAATAAAAGGGGGAGGATAAAAGGAAGCAACCAGGGAAGGGATGCGGGTGGAGGGAGGCTGGAAGGAAAACGCAGCTGAAGGGAAAGGCCCCTCTCAGCCCGGGGAGGGATTCGGAAGGAGTCGGCTCCATCCTTTGCAGCTCGTAAATAAAAGCAATCCTCGCCGCTGCTGGTCATGACCGTGAACGCGGGGAAGCGGGAGCACGTGGTGAGCGTCCAGGCTTCCCAGAAAACGCTGCTTTGCTATAAAGTTAATACAACCCCCCCCCCCCCCTCCTCACCAACAGCCCCCCCAGACCCCGGTATAAAACGAACGGAGCAAAGCGAACGGAGCAAAGAGCGGCGATGCAGCACCGCGGCCCTTCTCCTTCTTCAGCTTCCATTACAAAAAAAAATCCAATTGTTTTGTTCTCTCTCTTTATACAGAGAATCAATTTGTCCCATACCAAACTCCTCTCGGCCCCAAAACCGCTGCCCTTCCGGTCCTAAACCTCCCCGAGCGCCCCGAAACTCCTCCTGCCCACCTGATGGGGAAGAGCAAAACGCGGTGGGTTTGTTTGAACGGGAAAAGCAGAGCTCACGTACGGAGAAAACACATCGCGTCCCATCGGACCCCCCAGGCAAAAAAAAGAAAAGGACAGATGGGGTTTTAGGGGAATCGGCCCCAAACCCCACACAATGCAACCTCTTCTTCCACTCCCTGACCGCAGCAGACGCGGCTTTTTAGGTAAAGAACCGCCGTCTGCCGATGGAAACGAGAGGTTTCTTAACCTGGGGCTATTCTTGAAGGGCGGCTGGGTTGAATCTGAATGGGATGCTGCTCCTCAAAAGAAAACGTAATCGCTCTTGTTTATTTCTATTCCCACCCCCTCTAAGCTGTTCGAGGCCGGCCCGAGGTGGGGGGAGATGCGGCCTGCTCGACCCCAGCGTGCTGCTGGCACAGGAGGGGACAAAAAAAGAGGCTTTTTCCTACCTCTTTTGCTACACCATCGTTACAGAAGCACAGACGCTCTCCACCAGCAGAGCTGTTGCAAAGAAACGTCCCTTGGGAGGGATGAGGGAGCAGGGAGTGGGATGCGATTCGGAGCTGTGGCTGATGATGACACGCTTTCGGCTGCGAATTGAGACTTCAAAAGTCTCCGAAAGGGGAACTGAGATTTTCCCCCGCAGGGTTTCTTAAGGCTGCGTGGAAGCCCTTTTATTTTTTCGCCTTGTGACAGCGGAGCTGGGGACAACGCTGTCAGCCGCACCGACAGCGCAGCCCCCACCTCCCCCCCCCCAGGGATGCAGTGGGACGCGCACACCTCGCATAGAGATTATGCCACATACAGCGGAGATACGCACTGGCTTTGTCTCCTTCCTCTTCCTACACACACTGACATCCCCCCCGTCTCCCCTCATTTCCCCCCCCCCCCCCAAACCCCGTAAAGCCTCACATCGGCAAAAACAGCAAAACCCGCATCTGGGGAGCACCGTGCGCTGAGCAAACAAAACAAAAACCCCCATCCGTCTCCCACTCAGGTGGGGGTCCCGTGCTTTAAGAATCCGCCTCCCCCCACCAGCTCGCTATTTGTGGTCTCATTTTTCATTCGAACGAATTTATTCATTTATTCAATTAATTGTCGCTCTTCTCCCACCCAATAATCCCCAAATCGGGGCGGATTTCCCCCTCTCCGTGGTCTCATCGCTCTCT
>NW_024964274.1:0-2972 GCF_019238085.1 Lagopus leucura
CTCAGTGATGAGAAGGGATGGGAGGAGAAGAGGGGAGAGATAAAGTATTAAACGCCTCTCTCCATTTCCTACTAGCTTTCCTAAACCCATTCTGACTTACCCACTTCTGCAAGGAGGTAAGGCGGAAGAAGTGAATGCAGAGCTGTCAGCAGCACGGGCTTTTATAGAGCTGCAGTCCCGCCCAGTGCGTGGCCATGCCCCAGATCAGCTCCAATTACCAAACTCATTTTTCTTCCCGCATGACTCCTCTCATTGATATACCAGTTCTCCCCAAGGTTTCTGATTATTGTCCCAGTGCTTTGACATGCAGGATACACCCTTCCACTTGCTTTCATCTCAAAACTGCAACGATTAAGTCTTGGTATCATCATGCTACGTTCACTTGTTTAGCACAGCAATAAACTAAAAGATAGGCTAAGACATCCGGATTGCCAAATAACTTATTTTCAGATGTCAAACTTCCAAAATACATTTTAGCCCATACATATTTTTATTATTATTATTATTATTTTTCCCAGAGATTCCTGTGGAAGAAGTAATCCTTCAATTCCAGGTATTTCATTACTTTAATCACAAGCGGAGCAGTGCATTCCTACCAAACCCTTCCGACATTTCCTGTGACTAGCAAATTGGAGAGGCCCTCTCTGTGATCTTTTGGAATAGGTTCCCCATGGAGGTGCTTGAGCCAACATCTCTGAATGTGCTTAAAAACCTCTTGGATGCGGTGCTCAGGGTCGTGATTGAGCGCTAGGTTGGTAGACTTGGATAGTAGCATGTTTGAGTTGAGGTTGGACTTGGTGATCTTGAAGGCCTTTTTCAAGCGGAGCCATTCTATGATTCCATAACACGGTCACGCAACAGGATATTGCTGGACTGATTGATTCAGCCGGAAAATTGGCCTATAAACTTCGGAACAATATGTGCGTGACGTATTTTTAGGAAAAAAATATTTCAGAGACCCAATTCCAAAGCTATGAGTTGCAGCTGTAATAAAGCACAGAACTGGGTAACCCGATAGACATTTTTAGTAACTGCGTTACATGACATTGGGGCGTTCTCCGGTAACGTGGCATTAATATTTAAATAACAAATCTCTTTGTACACAGAAATGTTAATAAGTATTAATGAAGGCTTTGATATTCAAAATTTAGAGAAAGGCCTTGAACATCTGTCACGCCTGTCATTATCCTGCCTTCGGATGCATGTAAACAGCCACGTTTAGAGGTGAAGGTCACCGGGAAGGCTGGGATGTTGCAGCTCACCAGGACAAGTTGTGCTCACAGCACTCAGTGTTATTCACTATCATTAGCAGCATGAAGCTGAACACCTTGCCAACATGGTGTTGGCCGTGCTCAACAATCTTTGGCATCTGGAGGGCTTCTCTGGAATAGTGCAGTTGTTACAGAGATACGTTCTGGTTTGATTTATTTGATCCTTTTATTGCATGAATCGTTTTTTCTCATCGAGGTGTAAGCAATAACGAAGCAGATATTTGGGATCCAATAAGCATACCTTGCTTGCGCAAGCTCTGCAGAAGGCTGAGTGCGAGCATTTCAAACCTGGGAAACTCCAAATGTTGGTATCTCAGCTTGAAAGCCTTTAGATTTATTATTCATTTCAACGTGCCTTCATTTTTCTCTTCCCCAGAAGTCTCTTCTTCATCCTCTTATATTGCTCAAAACCATTTCCACTGCTCTCCCATCAAAAGGGATCCCAGCTTCCCCAGTCTCATTCTGCTTCGTCTTATAAGGTGCCTCTTCGAGTTTGTTAACAACAGCTGAAGGAGAACAGCAAAGCAAATTGGATTTCCAAAAGAATAACCATAACCTTCTCGTAGCTGATCACAGTAGCAATTAACGCATTTGTCAATATCAGATTGCAGCGAGGTGACACCAGGCATCCCCACCACTGAAAATGCCTTTCTTGCACTTCTCTTTTTGAGAATTCAAATGAATAATAATAAATAATGTAAATATTCTGGCCTAAAATTGAGATTTTGAATCAAAAGTCAAGAAAAAGAAATGCTTTTATGGGCTGTTATTTCTGAAGAAAATGAAACTGATGTTCTTTCTTCTCTAAACATTCCGGAGTCATTGCGTACTTCGTTTACTGAGATTTGTCCATTCCTCCAAAACTGGGGTTGTTAATGTCAATCAGTTCTGCTCTCCGTGTCCTTCCTTCCCTTTCCTGTTATAGCTCAGATTTCACCACACCAATTCCACAAACATAATTGTCCCAGGAAGTCTGAACATGAAAGAAAACTGCAATGCAATGTCATGCTTTTGGAAGCCAAGAACTGACTAATAATCACAAACCGAGAAAAACAATTACATCAACTGAAGGGTGACGCACGTCAGAAAATTTGTTTTGTGATGAATGTGAGTTTAAAGCACAGTAGGTTTGGTCAGATACATATATAAAAGCAGGAGAAATTCAGGGCTCTCTACTCGCACCTTCTGGCTTACGTTCTCTTTGAGCTCGGTAAGTGGGACTTACTGCAGTGCTTTTATTGCTGTCTGAGTGCTGTCTTTTTGCTATACTGCTGTAAAGAGAGGAGTCAGACTTTAAAAGAGAAGGCTGTGATTTCACAGCCATGCAAGTGCAATTCTTGCTTTCAAAAGTTGGACATTGGAATAGTGGCATAAGCTTAGAAATGTTCACCTCCAGCAATGCACTATGAGAAATTTCCTTTTTTATACACCACATGGAAGTGTCTTGGGTGTTTTTATTTTGCAGTGGGAAAGCATACCATTATTTCAGTTATTTCAGGCAAAATGTTAGCATTTTTCAGGGGATAATTGAGGAGACTAAACAAACTAAATGTTGTTTGCATCTGAGTGCTGCCAGTGTGCACAAAGGGAGGATTCCCTTCCTGATGCTTACTCAGCAGTGTCTGAGTTTATTCCTGAAACATTGTCTGTTTCTTCTGGACTTCATGGAAAGATCAGATGCTGGTTTGGGTGAAGAGAGAT
>NW_024964275.1:0-1986 GCF_019238085.1 Lagopus leucura
ATGGGTTTCTATGGGATCCACGTGTCCCTATGGGTTTCTATGGGATCCACGTGTCCCTATGGGTCTCTATGGGTCCCCACGTGTCCCTATGGGTCTCTATGGGATCCCCGTGTCCCCGCAGGCTGCGTCCCCAGCATGGTGGACCTGGTGTTCCTGTTTGACGGCTCTGGCAGCCTGACGGCAGCACAGTTCGAGGCCATGCGGGACTTCATGGTGGAGGTGATGGAGCAGCTGAGCAACAGCTCCTTCAGGGTGAGCGGGGGGGCATGTGGGGCAGGGGGGCTCTATGGGGTCCCTATGGGTCCTTATGGGGTCCCTGTGGGTCCTTAAGGGGGTTTCTGTGGGGTCTCCATGAGTCCCTATTGGGTCCTTAGGGGGGTTCTGTGGGCTCCCTATGGGTCCTTACGGGGTCCCTATGAGTCCCTATGGGGTCTCTATGGGTCCATAGGGGTCCCTGTGGGGTCTCCATAAGTCCTTATGGGGTCCCTATGGGTCCTTATGGGGTCCCTATGGGTCCTTATGGGGTTTCTGTGGGGTCTCCATGAGTTCCTATGGGGTCCCTATGAGGCCTTATAGGGTTTCTGTGGGGTCCCTATGGGTCCTTATGAGGTTTCTGTGGGGTCCCTATGGGTCCTTATGAGTCCCTATGGGGTCTCTATGAGTTGCTATAGGGTCCTTATGGGGTTTCTGTATGGTCTCTATGGGTCCCTGGGGGGTCCCTATGAGTCTCTATCGGATCCTTATGGGGTCTCTGGGGGGTCTCTATGGGTCCCTATGGGTCCTTATGGGGTTTCTGTGGGGTCCCTGGGGGGTCTCTATGGGTCCCTATGGGTCCTTGTGGGGTGCCTGTGGGGTCTCCATAAGTCCCTATGGGGTCCCCGTGGATCTTATGGGGTTTCTGTGGGGTCCCTATGGGGTATCTGTAGGCTTCTATGGGGGCTCTGTGGGGTCCTTGTGGGGCTCAGTGGGTCTCTATGGGGCAACATGGGGTCTCTCTGGGGTGGTTATGGTGTCCCTATGGGTCTCTCTGGGGTCTCTATGGTGTCTGCATGGGGTCTCTATGGGGTCTCTGTGGGTCGCTATGGGATCTCCATGGGGTCGCTATGGGTCGCTATGGGATCTCCATGGGGTCGCTATGGGATCTCTATGGGGTTTCTATGGGGCACTATGGGGTCACTATGGTGTTTCTATGAGGCAATATGGGGTCCCTATGGGGTCGCTATGGGGTCGCTATGGGGTCCCTATGGGGCGCTATGGGTCGCTATGGGGCGGCTGTCCGTCAGTTCGCAGCCGTGCAGTTCTCCGACTTCCCGGAGCCGGTTTTCTCCTTCCGCGATTACTCGGAGCGGCCGCAGCCCCGGCAGCTGCTGCGCCACGTCCGGCAGCAGGGCGGCTTCACCGACACCTTCACGGCCATCCGATACGTCGCGTGCGTGTCACCTGACCGCCTCACGTGACCGCTCGCCCCTGACTTCCTGTCACGTGACGGCCCCCCCCCCCTCCCTCCCCGCCGCGCTCGCTGTGTCTCCCGGCAGCCTGTCCCGCGGCCGCCTGTCTCAGGCTTCCTGTCATGTGACCACCTGCTTGTGGGGTTGTGTCATGTGATCGCCTGCCTCTCACGTGACCGCCTGCCGCGTGACCGCCTGTCTCCCCCCGCTGTCACGCTGCGCCTCCCTGCACCGCGCCCTGTTACTTCCCGTCACGTGACTGCCCCGTCAGTCACGTGACCGCGCGCCTCCACGTGTCGCCCTGTGGGCGCTTTCATGTGCCCCCACCGGGGCCCGGGCCCCCCCGGGGCCCCCCCCCCCGCAGGGAGCAGACCTTCACAGCAGAGAACGGCTCCCGGCCCGGCGCCCGCCGCGTCCTCATCATCGTCACCGACGGCGACGCCACCGACAGCGGCACCGTGCAGGCGGCCGAGGAGCGCGGCATCGTGCGATACGTCATCGGGGTGCGGGACAGCCCCAGAGAGACCCCCCCCCCCCC
>NW_024964276.1:0-2098 GCF_019238085.1 Lagopus leucura
GTGCAACAGAGTTGGTGCACGTGGGGCCCTTGCAAAGGTGTGTGGCGTCGGTGCAACCTAGAGTTGGTGCAACCCATGCTTGTGCTTGATGCATGTGGCGCCCTTGCAAAGGTTCATGGTGTTGGTGCAACCCGTGCTTGGTGCAACCCACACTTGGATGCCCCTGCAAAGATGCACGGCGTTGATGCAACCCTTGCTTGGTGCCCGTGGTGCCCTTGCAGAGGAGCACAGCACTGTTGCAACCCACGCTTGGTGCAACCAAATCTTGGTGCCCTTGCAAAGTTGCACGGCGTTGATGCAACCCATGCTTGGTGCAACGCAAAGTTGGTGCAACCCGCTTGGTACAACCCATGCTTGGTGCACGTGGGGCTCTTGCAAAGGTGTGTGGCATTGGTGCAACCCACGTTTGGTGCAACCCACACTTGGATGATCCTGCAAAGATGTACGGCGTTGGTGCAACCTGTGCTTGTTGCAACCCATGTTTGGTGCACGTGGCGCCCTTGCAGAGGTGCGTGGTGTTGGTGCAACCCATGCTTGGTGCAACCCATGCTTGGATGCCCCTGCACAGATGCACGGCGTTGGTGCAACCCATGCTTGGTGCAACAGAGTTGGTGCACGTGGGGCCCTTGCAAAGGTGTGTGGCGTCGGTGCAACCCAGAGTTGGTGCAACCCATGCTTGGATGCCTGTGATGCCCCTGCAAAGATGCACGGCGTTGGTGCAACCGGTGCTTGGTGCAACCCACACTTGGATGCCCCTGCAAAGATGCATGGTGTTGGTGCAACCCCTGCTTGGTACAACCCATGCTTGGTGCACGTGGGGCTCTTGCAAAGGTGCGTGGCGTTGGTGCAACCCACGTTTGGTGCAACCACACTTGGATGATCCTGCAAAGATGCATGGCCTTGGTGCAACCCATGCTTGGTACAGCCCATGCTTGGTGCACGTGGCGCCCTTGCAGAGGTGCGTGGTGTTGGTGCAACCCGTTGCCTGCTGCAACCAATGCCTGCTGCCCGTGGCGCCCTTGCACAGCTGCACGGCGCCGCTGCAACCCACGCTTGGTGCAAGCAACTCTTGGTGCCCTTGCAGAGGCCGATTTAAGGAGGGCAGCTGTGGGGCTGCCCCCCCCCCAACGACCCCCCCCGACCTCCTCCTCACGTCCCCCCCCTTCACACAGGGTTCCAGCAGTGCCACCCTCACCCGCGCGCCTTTATTGCCACTGACAGAAGCCCGAAGCCCCTCCATCCGTCACCCCCGGCCCAGCGCCGCCTGCCCCAAATCCTTGCCCACATCCAGGAGCCCCGCAGGCGGCCCTTCACCCCAACACTGGGCTCGCTGACGCCCTCCTGTCCCACGGCCTACAGGAAGTAAGCGATGTTCTCGGGGCTCAGAGGCGCCTGGATGTCCAGCTTGCGCGCCTTGCTGCCCTTCTCCACGATCTCCAGGCGCAGTGTGGCCGCTTTGCTGTTCTCCTGTCCCGCTGCAGGGCTCTCGTTGGTCTTCAGCAGCTGCTTGTCGGAATCCTCCACGGCCACGCGGAGGGTGCAGCCCCGGGGCAGCAGGTCCTGCTCGTAGGCGGCCGCCAATTGGTTGACCACGCGCCGTTCCACCTGGGGGGGAATGTTGACAGGGCACCCATGGGTGCACCAGGCCACGGGATGGACGGCAGCGTGGGTCCATTGGTGATCCACCCTGTGCTCGGCCCTTGGGACCCATGGGTGCACCCGGCCATGGGATGGACAGCAGCATGGACCCATAGGTGCTCCACCCTGTGCTCAGCTCTTGGGACCCATGGGTGCTCCCTCTTCCATTGGAAGGACGCAGCATGGACCCATGGGTGCACCCTTCTGTGGGATGGACACCAGCATGGAGCCACCACTGGTGCTCCAAACAATGTTTGCTCCTTGGGACCCATGGGTGCACCTTCTTCCATTGGAAGGACAGCAGCGTGGATCCATTGGTGCTGCATCCCATGCTCAGCCCTTGGGACCCATGGGTGCACCCTCTTCCATGGGATGGACACCAGCACGGAGCCACCATGGGTGCTCCAACCAGTGTTTGCTCCTTGGGACCCATGGGTGCACCCTCTTCCATTGGAAGGAC
>NW_024964277.1:0-3641 GCF_019238085.1 Lagopus leucura
CAAGTAAGGAATAATACACCGCGAATTACCTTATGGTATTACCTACGTGACCATGGAGAAGACATGGGGAGGTGGCACGGTCATCCTACTCCTGTACTACGAGCCCGGGTGAAAGAATTAAAAAGCAGATCAACCACCAGTGCAGTTGCTCCAGTTACCACAGGTAATGAATAGAGGGGCCCTGCCCTCAGTCAGGGGGGGGAAAGGGATAATAGAGTATATTGGACTGTGTGGATTCGATGGCCTGGCACATCAGAACCACTGAAATATAAGGCCCTGGTGGACACTGGTGCACAGTGCACTCTGATGCCCTTGAGTCACCAAGGGACAGAATCAATCCATATTTCTGGAGTGACGGGGGGCTCTCAAGAATTGACTGTGTTGGAGGCTGAGATAAGCCTCACTGGTAAGGACTGGCAAAAACATCCTATTGTGACGGGCCCAGGGGCTCCATGTGTACTTGATATTGATTATCTCAGAAGGGGGCATTTCAAGGATCCTAAGGGGTATCGATGGGCCTTTGGAATAGCTGCTGTGGACACAGACAACATTAAGCAGCTGTCTGTCTTGCCTGGCCTGTCAGAAGATCCATCTGTTGTGGGGCTGCTGCGAGTAAAAGAGCAACAGGTACCGATTGCTACAAAAACGGTGCACAGGCGTCAGTACCGCACCAACAGGGATTCTTTGCTCCCCATTCATAAGTTAATTCGTCAACTAGAGAGCCAGGGAGTGATCAGCAAAACTCACTCGCCTTTTAACAGCCCCATATGGCCAGTGCGTAAAGCCAGTGGAGAATGGAGGCTGACGGTGGACTACCGTGGCCTGAATGAAGTCACACCCCCACTGAGTGCTGCTGTGCCGGACATGTTAGAACTCCAGTATGAACTGGAGTCAAAAGTGGCCAAATGGTATGCCACCATTGACATTGCTAATGCCTTCTTTTCCATTCCTTTGGCCAAAGAATGTAAGCCACAGTTTGCTTTCACATGGAGGGGCATTCAGTATACCTGGAACCGTTTGCCTCAGGGGTGGAAACACAGCCTGACCATTTGCCATGGGTTGATCCAAACTGTATTGGAACAGGGCAGTGCTCCTGAGCACCTGCAGTACATTGATGACATCATTGTGTGGGGCGATACAGCAGAAGAAGTCTTCACAAAAGGAGAGCGAATGATCCAAATTCTTCTGAGTGCTGGTTTTGCTATTAAGCGAAGCAAAGTGAAAGGACCTGCCCAGGAGATTCAGTTCCTAGGTATAAAGTGGCAAGATGGCCGTCGTCACATCCCGACAGATGTGATCGACAAAATCACTGCTATGTCTCCACCCACTAGCAAAAGAGAGACACAATCTTTTCTGGGTGCAGTGGGCTTTTGGAGAATGCATGTTCCAAACTACAGCCTCATTGTAAGCCCCCTTTATCATGTGACGCGAATGAGAAATGAGTTTACATGGGGCCCTGAGCAGCAGCAGGCTTTTGAACAGATTAAACAGGAGATAGCCCGTGCCGTGGCCCTAGGGCCAGTACGGACGGGACAGGGTATAAAGAACATCCTCTACACTGCTGCTGGAAAGAACGGTCCCACTTGGAGTTTGTGGCAAAGAGCCTCAGGAGAGACCCGAGGCCGACCCCTGGGATTCTGGAGTCGGGCATACAGAGGGTCTGAAGAGCACTACACTCCAACTGAGAAGGAGATCTTAGCTGCATATGAGGGGGTTCGGGCTGCTTCTGAAGTAGTCGGTACTGAAATACAGCTTCTTCTGGCACCTCGACTGCCAGTGCTGAACTGGATGTTTAAAGGAAAGGTTCCCTCCACCCATCATGCTACTGATGCCACTTGGAGTAAGTGGATTGCGTTGATTACACAGCAAGCGCGGATGGGGAACCTCAGCCGTCCAGGAATCCTAGAGGTCATCATGGACTGGCCTGAAGGTAAAAAGTTTGGAACACCACCAGGAGAAGAAGTATTGCGTGCTAAAAAGGCCCCACCATACAATGAACTACCAGAGAATGAAAAGAAATATGCCCTGTTCACAGATGGATCGTGTCGTATTGTGGGAAAGCATCGCAGATGGAAATCTGGTGTGTGGAGCCCCACACGACAAGTTGCAGAGGCCACTGAAGGGAAAGGGGAATCAAGCCAATTTGCAGAGGTAAAGGCTGTCCAACTGGCCTTAGATGTTGCTGAACGGGAGAGGTGGCCAATGCTCTATCTTTACACTGACTCGTGGATGGTAGCGAATGCCTTATGGGGGTGGTTACAGCAGTGGGAGCAAAATAACTGGCAAAGAAGGGGTAAACCTTTGGGCTGCTGAACTGTGGAAAGACATTGCTGCCCGAACAAAGACTATAGTTGTAAAGGTGCGTCATGTAGATGCTCATGTGCCCAAGAGTCGGGCTACTGAAGAACAGCAAAATAACCATCAGGTAGACCGAGCTGCCAGAATTGAGGTGGCTCAAATAGACCTGGACTGGCAGAACAAGGGTGAATTATTTCTGGCTCGGTGGGCCCATGAGACCTCAAGTCATCAAGGGAGAGATGCAACATACAAATGGGCTAGAGACCGAGGGGTGGACTTAACTATGGATGCCATTGCACAGGTTATTCATAACTGTGAAACATGTGCCATCATCAAACAAGCCAAGAGGATGAAACCTCTGTGGGAGGAAGGGCGATGGCAAAAGTACAAATATGGGGAGGCATGGCAGGTTGATTATATCACCTTGCCACGATCTTGCAATGGTAAGCATTATGTGCTTACTATGGTGGAGGCAACCACTGGGTGGCTTGAAACATATGCAGTACCCCATGCAACCGCCCAAAACACCATACTGGGTCTTGAGAAACAAGTCCTGTGGCGACATGGCACCCCGGAAAGAATTGAGTCAGATAATGGGACTCATTTCAAAAATTCTCTTGTAAATACTTGGGCCAAAGATCATGGCATTGAGTGGATTTACCATATTCCCTACCATGCACCAGCCTCTGGTAAAATTGAACGATACAATGGATTGTTAAAAACGATGCTAAAAGCACTGGGTGGCGGAACATTTAAGCACTGGGAGAAGCATTTGGCAGAAGCCACCTGGTTAGTCAATACCAGAGGATCTATCTATCGTGATGGTCCTAACCAATCCAGTTCCCTACATACCGTAGAGGGAGATAAAGTCCCTGTTGTACATGTAAAGAACGTGTTAGGAAAAGCAGTTTGGGTTCTTCCAGCTTCTGGAAAGGGCAAACCTCTCCGTGGTACAGTTTTTGCCCAGGGACCAGGATGCACTTGGTGGGTAATGCAAAAGAATGGGGATGTCCTGTGTGTACCACAGGGAAACTTGATGCCAGGGGAGTGTAGTTACTAATTCTATGTATACATATATATATAGCCATGTGTGTGTAATGCATTGTAATCATTTTTTGTTTGTATATATGTATATATATTTTAAGCACGATGTAACGATGTAGAATAAGGGGTGGAATGTCATGGTTCTATGTTTTTTGTTTGTTTGTTTGTTTGTTTTTATTTTGGGTTTCAGTATTCCACATCAAAACATCATGTAGTGTACAGGGCATTAAAGTGTCACTGCCCAATCCCAGGTACCTATCCCTGTACATTACAGCAGTCACAGGGTCTGGCCCTTCCGG
>NW_024964278.1:0-1284 GCF_019238085.1 Lagopus leucura
TTGGGTTTTATGGGGTCCTATGGGGTGATATTGGGGTCCTATGGGGGATATGGGATCATATGGAGTGATATTGGGGTCCTATGGGGTGATGTTGGGGGGATATGGGCCACTATGGGGGAAGACTGGGTTTTATGGGGTCCTATGGGGGGATATTGGGGTCCTGTGGCAGACGCGGGGGGAGATTGGGGGCCTATGGGTTCCTATGGGGGGGATGTGGGGCGATGGGGCCCAGAGCCCCGACCCCATAACTTCCCCCCCCTTGCAGAGCTGCTGAGGGCTGCAGGATCCAATGGCCGTGGGCTGCTGGTGGCCAAAGGGCTGCTTATGGGGCCGTCTGTGGGGCCGTCTGTGGGGTCGGGGCCGTCGGGGCCCCCCCTGGACGTGTGGTGGGTGGTGGGCGATGGGCGCCTGCTGACCCTGTTGCCCCTCCTGCTGCGCCAGCACCCGGTACGTGGGGGCTTGGGGGGTCCTGGGGGTCCTATGGGGTCTGATGGGGTCCTGTGGGGTGCTATGGGGTCTTATGGGGTGCTATGGGGTCTTATGGGGTCCTATGGGGTCCTATGGGGTCCTATGGGGTCTTATGTGGTCCTATGGGGTTCTATGGGGTCCTATGGGGTCCTGTGGTTCCTATGGGGTTCTGGGGGGTCCTGTGGGCTGTTTATTATGGGATGTCGGTGGGCTGTTATTATGGGGTGTTTATGGCGTTTATTATGGGATGCCCGCGCGCTGTCACTATTATGGGATGTCACTATTGTGGGCCTGCAGTCGTGGCGCGGCTGCCCGGTGCGGCTGTTCACGGTGGCCCTGCTGGAGGACAACAGCGTGGCTCTGAGGCGCCTGCTGGAATCCTTCGCTCGGCGCCTTCGGCTCCCGGCCAGCACCGAGGTGGTGGAGCTGGTAAGAGAGCGGGACTGACGTCGTCGCCGCCCACGTCGTGACGTCACGGCCCCCCGTCGTGACGTCACGCCCCCCCCCCCCCCCCCAGCACGACAGCGCCGTCTCCGCCTACACCTACGAGCGGACGCTGATGATGGAGCAGCGCTCGCAGATGCTGCGGCAGATGAGGCTCTCGGTGCGTGACGTCATCGGCGCCGCGACGGCGGCGCGGTGGGCGGGGCTTCGGCTGAGCGCGGGGGGGTGGCGCTGTGACGTCATTTTCAGGCGCGGCACGGAAGCTCCGCCCCATCGCAGAGCGGCGGCGAGGAGGAGGAGATGGGAGGGGGGAGCGGGGCCAAAGTGACGGGGCCGTGTCCGTGAGTCGGAATGGGGGCGATGGGGGGGACT
>NW_024964279.1:0-21986 GCF_019238085.1 Lagopus leucura
ATCCCCACAGCGCACAGCGGCCTCACCTCCCCTCCAGCGCCGCCCGTCCCACCGCTTCCCCCCGGGCCTCATCCTGCTCCATCCGCCCCAGAGGGCCTCATCCTGCCTCACCCCTCCCAAAAAAACCACCGTGCAGAGCCCATCCCGACCCCAAGAACCGCCCCGCAGCGTGGGCCCCAAACCAACCTCCCCAAACCCCCCCGCGTCTGAAAGCAGAGCCAAAGAAAACGGCCCCCGATTTGAGTGCAAAAAATAAATATAAAATTTATTAAAACACCCACAATATTTTAAAGATATCAGGAATAATACATTTTGCAGCCAGGTGGGCCGCGTGTAACTTAGAATAAAATACAAATTAAAAAAAAATCATGGGGGAGGAAAAAGGGGGAGGGGGAGGGGGGTCCATACTTGCGATTTTTAGGCATCCTAAAAAATAAATTTACCAAAACACTGAAGGGAGGAGGTGGGGGGAGGAAAAGGGTTTGAAGAAACGAGAAACACACAAAAGAGGAGAAAGAAAAGGGAAAATTATACAAAATAAAATTATCGGCATAAATTTACTGTCCTAGGAGTTATCTACAGTTTAATACACATTAATCCTATTGCCTTGAGACATGGGAAAAATCTACCGCTCCTCGATCCGCCCCGGAAAAACAAAAAAAAAACAAAAAAACTTCATTTCAAGTAACCACAGCCCCGAGCCGGCCAAGGAATCTTCAAGTGTGTCCCTGGGGGGACCCCCTGCCGCCTCCACTCCGTCCTCCGAACCCCACCAAACCCCACAGCAACGCAATCCCAAACCCTCCTGCCATCGAATCCCGAGCGCTGAACCCCACAGAAATGGCGCTTTTTATTTCGTTTTAATTTGTCGTTGGTTTTTGTTTCGTTTTTCTTGTTTGTTTCGTCTACTCGTTTCCTTTTCCTTCCCATTCTCTGCGCCGCGGTGCAAAACCCCACCGGCGAAACGCTCCCAGAATAAAACAAGGCTGAAACTACGGCAGTTTGTAATCCCTGAAGGATGCGAAAATGAGGAAAAGCCCGGGCGGAAAGGGTCAATGAAAGGAAAAAAATAAAAGTAGGAACTAACACCGCTGCGAAAGGATCCCTGATTTCGGAAAGATTCGCCCCGGTTTCACTGCCTTCGCTGCCGCGGCGCTGCAGGGTGTGGGGTTGAGGTATTTGCCTGGTTTGGGGCACGGGGGGCTGCTGCCCCCTCAGCTCACGGGAACCCAAAGGGAAGAAGTAGCACCAATGAAACCCAAAAAAAATGGAAAGGAGAGCAGGGAGGTGGAAAGGGAATGAAGAGATGCAAGAAGCGTGAAGCCCAGCTATCCCCTGCCACAGCTCCCCGCAGCCAAAGCCCACTGTTCCAGGGAGGGAAAGGAGCTCCGCGGCCAGGAGGTGCCAGCACCGTGTTTGGGTGCACCGGATCCAAGCACCACAGCCGTGCTCGGGGGGTGAGCATCAGGTCCTCGTGTCGTGCCAAGCACCCCAGGACCAAGCACCGGTGGGAGAGCGCCGTGCCCCTGCACCACATCCACACCCCACGTCTGAGCACCACGTCCAAGCACAGTGTTGGTGAACGGTGGGCGAGCACCACGCCTGAGCAACTGTTCCTGAGCACCACGTCCACGCACTGCGCCCAAGCACTGTGTCCATGAACCTTGTTCAAAGCACCGTGACTGCGGACATCGTCTGAGCACCGCGCTCGGTGCCTGAGCACCATCTGAGCGAGCACCAGCTCTGAGCACCACAGCTGAGCACCACGTTCCCCTCCCTGGCTGAGCACCACATCCAAGCACCACGTTCACACACACGGCGGCCGAGCACCGCATCCATAGCACCGCTGAGCGCCGAGCACCGAATACCGCGCTCACACCTCCGGCTGAGCACCGAGTCCATGCACCGCTGCTGGGCACCAACACGCAACCAAGCACCGTGTTCACACACCTGGCTGAGCACCGCAGCCAAGCACCGAGGCCACGCACAGTGGCCGAGCACCGCGACCAAGCGCCACAAGCAAGCACCGTGTCCGCAGCGCGGGGCCGAGCACCGTGCCCGAGCACCATGGCCACACGCTGGGGCTGAGGAGCACATCTGAGCACCGCGTCTGCCCACCCTTGGTTCCTGGAGGGGAACGAAGCTGCCGCAAACCAAAGGTGCCCACAACGCTTCAGTGTGGCACCGGTTTCTGTTTGCATAAGAACAAGATGCTCCCGGCACGCTTTGAGCTGTCGCTCCGGAAAAGTAAACTTCCTTCTCAACGACATCATTGCTTTTTTTTAATTTTTTTTTTCTTGGTTCTCTAGTTTCGTATATACATTAGTAGCACCTCGGCAAGATGGAATCAGGCAGAAGCATGATACAGTTTGTTAAAACACCATAGCACCATTTTGATTAGAAGATTTCATTTAATAAAAATATGCCTTAAAGAGCCCACAAAGCATATTCCAGTACTAAAAGGAAAAGTTAGCAATTGAGGCACCTCAGGGATTCTGGTTTCCTTCTCCTTCCTGAGCCTCGTCCCAAGAGTGCCAAGAGGAGGAGCGGCCCCCGGCCAGCACCGAGGTACCCACCATGGCCGGGAACACTGCAGTGAGCATGGAGACCTCCCCCGCTTCCCATCGCGGGTGTTGTTCTAGCACCAGTGTGGCTGCGACCTGCTGCAAAGTGTCTTCCCCCCCCCCCCCCCCCCCGCCCCGCCCCCTATGCGATTAAAAACGCCGCCCCCAGCGCACCCCACTGCCCACCCCGCACCAGGACGTCCCCGCAGTGCTTCCACCCCATGGCTTCTGCGCAGGTGGGACAAGCGCGGGTGCTGGTAAAGATAAAGAAAAAGATTTTGCTTAAAACAGACTCTCAGCAGCAAGGGGTTAAAGAGCTGTGCATAGTTTTCTAGTTTTCATATAAGAAGTCTGAAGCATGCTAATTTTCAATGACTGAGATTTGAGGTAGGTTATACGTAATGTAGTGTAAAAACGTGAGACTGCAGCAGTTCTCGCCCTGACCCACACATCACTGCCCCCCCCCCCCAGACCAGTTTGAGCCTCCCTTCAAGGCAGGGGGGGACGCCGCACAGGAGCGAGCCCCCAAACCAGACACCTCCAAGGAAGCAGGACTTAGACAGGTTGCACGGACCGAAACATTCTCCAAACGCGCCCCTTTCTCCCAAATTTCTTGCTAACATCATCTACGCAAAGCTTTCAAGGCACCCCTGCGACAACCTACAGCACGGAAGTCAGACAAGACCTGGGCGAAGCAAACCAAGGCCGGCACCCGAATCCGACCTCTTTCATTCTTAGACCTCCAAACAGCACTGCAGCTGCACCACAGCTGAGCCCCATGGCTGAGACCCGTGGCCAAACACTACAGCCAAGGCCTATAGCCAAGCTCCATGGCCAAGCTCCATGGTCAAGACTCACAGCTAAAACCACGACCAAGCCCCATGGCCAAGCTCCATGGTCAAGATCTATGTCCAAGCTCCACGGTCAAGACTTACACCCAAGATCTATGGCCAAATGCTACGGCCAAGACCCATGGCTGAACTCCATGATCAAAACCACGGCCATGACCGATGGCCAAGACCAACAGCTGAACGCCATGGCCAATACCCATAGCCAAGCCCTGAGGCACGCAGCCCCAGGACACCCGCAGGCCAACCTAAGGTCTGACTTGCCATGAACTCTACAATCCTGATATGCTATTGGGTACTTATAAGAAAAGCGATAATAGCTCATTGAATTTCCTTGTCAAATATATGCGACTTTACAGATTACAGTTAAAAAAAAACAAATTATGAAGGACGGACAAAGCATGTTAAATATTCTGCCAGTATTTACAGTTCTCCCACCATAACTGTGTCTAAAACATACTGCTTTCAAGTTGTCGGGAGGGGGGAGAGGGTGTTTGTTTTTTTTGTTTTTTTTTTTTTTGCTTTTTTTTTTTTTTAAGTTTCGCTTTCATTTTTAAATCTAGGTGAAAGTGCTTTTTAAAAAAATTCTTTCCCTATGTACAGGTTTTAAAATCAGACTGACTACACAAAGGTTCAGGCTGTTCTACCGAGATCCTGCTGAGCTGCGCCGGTGCGTGGGGTTGCAGTAAACGCACGCAGTGACTTCAGCACGGTGACGGCGCCGGCTCTCGCTCGCGTGCTCCCCAAAAGGCACCTGGAAGTGCAAAGCGACGGCGCTGCCCCGTCCCGCACCCAGCGCCCAGCATGGCTCGAGGGTGGCAGCCTCAGCTGAGGTTGTTGGGAAAGCACCACGCAGTGTTGTTGGATGGTGGGTGGGTGGGTTGGTGGGTGGGTGGGTTGGAAAGGTTGTTGGTCGGTGGGTCGGTTGGTTGGTTTTCTTTTACTGTGGGAAGAACAGCAACCTGTAGGAAGGTGAGATGATGGCACCTGGGGAGAGAAAAACACGGAGCGCGCCGCCGCGCCGACTCACCCATCGGACTGAGAGTGTGGGGAGACGAGTCCCAGAGTGTGGGTTTGCTCCTCCCAGAGCCGCTCGTACGGCCAAAGTCCCCCAGAGACTGAAAGCACCAGACTTCAGCAACAGTGATGTACAGAGAGCAACACTAGCTATTCACAGTTTTGTGTTGTTTTTGTGGGTTTGTGTTTTTTCTTTTTCCTATTTACGTGTTTGATTCCTGTTGGGTTTCTCGGAGACGCAGCCGAGCTGCTCCTCTTCTCCTTAGGGCAACGGAGCCCCAAACGAGCGCAGAGCCCCGGACCCAAGCATGGAGCTCCGGGAGCAGCACCCTCCACACGATGCCCTGAGGTCTCCACCCATGGGGATGGACTCCTCCAGTTGTAAAACAGCCACTGTGGGTCCTTGGGAACCAACAATTAAAAAAACTGGATGTTCGGTGCATCCGGCTGACGTTAGAGCACTCGTTTCCAGGTGGCTCTGTGAGGCCGCCCCTGATCCGCGCCGCCTGCACGGCACTGCGGAGATCCACCTCTGCCTTTATACGCTGGTTTGGTGTTCGGGTTGTTTCTCATTTTTTTCCTTTTTTTCTAATTTATCCATGTATTTTTTTCCTCGATGTTCGCTTCGTTTTTTGAAGGTCGGCTTCGTCATTCTCGTCAGATTAAAAAATAATAATAATAATCCAATAAATACGCGGTTTTAAGTGGAATTAAAAACCTCTCCTTTGCGAAAGGACGCTATAAACTTCTCTCTCCATTCTTGCAGTGCACAAGGATAGATTAAAAAAACACAGAGATATAAATATTAGGTTACCGAAAAACGTCAAAGAGCATTGTTCCTTTCCTATTTTCCTACTCTTTGCCAAGTGCAGCTCGCACCCGCGTCGGTTCCGTTGTTTCCAAGCGTAACGTTGGTTTATTTTGCTTTCTTTTTTTCTTTTTTTTCCTGCTTTTTTTTTTTTTTTTTTTTCTCTTTTTTTTTTTTCTTCTCCCCCATGCCCGAGGAGAAAGCACCACAAAGCAGCACCGGGACTCCAGTGCTGCCGACTTTGAGGTAAGAAGGGCTGCGGCGGCCGCCTCCGCCTCAGACCCAGCGGCTGTAGGGCCCCGTCACCTTGGTGTACGCGTAGGAGGACACAGTGATGGCAGAGTTGGTGGGGATGGCCACCGCCTGCCGCGTGGGGACCGCGTTCCTCCGCTCCTTGGTGGCCGCCTCGGCCGCCAGCGCGCCGCCCCACTTGCGCTTCTTGGCGAAGGCCTTGGCGTCCTGCTGCAGCCCCAGGCGCGCCGCCTCCTCCTGCCGTGCGCGGGCGCGCTCCGCCAGCTGCTTCATCTTGGCCTCCCACAGCGCCAGGCCGTGGTTGGGCTGGTTCAAGTTCTTGTGTTGGTAGAAGACCAGGGAGATGCGGGTGGGGTGGCAGCGGTTGGGTTTCTTCAGCGGGGTGGTGGCGTGCAGCTCGCGGCGGGCGCACTCGATGAGGATGGAGCCGTGCGCGGGCGCCACAGCCACGCCGCCGATGTTCTCGTCCAGGAAGTTGTGCTCGCTGTCCGACCACTCCTCCTCTTCCTCTTCTTCCTCCTCCTCCTCTTCCTCCTTCACCGCCTTCACCGACGCCTCCTCGACGCCCTCCTCCAGCCCAAAAGGATCCCACGGCTTCTCCTGACGGACCCCCACTGCCCCCTTCTCACGCACCGCTGCCTCCCACGGCTTTTCAGGCAGCCCCGCCGTGGGTGCCGGCGTCCTCCGCTCCTCCGCCTTGCCAGAACCCCACGGCTCTTCAGAGAAGACAGGCAGCTCCGGCAGGGCCGAGCCGAAGCCCAGCGGTCCCAATTCCCAGCCCTTGTCCCGCAGGGTCGGGGTACCCGCACCGCCCAGCACCGTCTCCCCCAGCTTGCAAGGGCTCCACGGCTTCGGCAGCAAGCTGGAACTGCACGACGACGACGTTTCTTCTGCCAGGACATTGGGCCACTGCTTCTCCGGCAGCGGCAGGCGCACGGCAGCATCGAAGGCGCTCAGCTTCTCCCGTCCTCCGGCGCCTGGCACCAGGCTGCTCCACGAGCTCTCAGCCGCACTAGTCCGCTCGGGGGAAGACGAACCTCGGGACGACGTTTTGTAAGGACTCCACTGCTGCTCCGGTACGGGGACAGCAGGTAGAGCCAGGCCGGTGCCGGGCACGGCTGCCGCGGGGTTGCTCAGGGGCTCGATGCTGGGCGGAGGGTCCGGGGGCTCCTGCTTGATGGCCCTGCTGCCAAAACAGTTCTGTGCAAACGGCGATGCCTCCTCCGAGCCTGTGCTAGTCCTGTGCACCCCGGCCGCAGCCGTCTTCTGTTGGCTGGCATAGCGGCTGGCCCGCTCGTAGGTGCGCTGGTGATGGTTTTTGCTCCGGACGCTGTGTGGGATGGGCTCAGGGAAATCCGTGTTCCTGTAGGTATGGTTGAGGTTCTCCTGCAGCACCTGAATGTTGGGCTTCTTCTCGTAGCTGTTGCTCACCCAGCTCTCGCCCCTCTCAGGCACCCCGTAATTCAGAAACTGCGAGGGGAACACATGGTTGTTGGAAAAACCGTAATACCCAAAGGAGGGCAGCGTGAACTTGGAATGAAACCCGTTCACGGAAGGCAGATTGGGCTGTGCATAGTAGGAATGGTAAGAGTAAACACTGTTCATGCTGTAAGGATCGGAGGGCCGGCAGCTGCCCAGCACCGAGTAGCTCTCCACCACCGCATTGCCGTTGTACTTGAAGGCGTTGTAATGGCTCTGCGGCTCCACTTTGATGGAAGGTTTCAGCGGCTGTGGGGAGAGCCCACTTTTCAACGCCATACCTGTGGGCACAGCACACACAACCACCATGACCAGCTGGCCGAGGAGACACCAGAAGGAACTGAGGATCCAAAAAAGCCAGTCAGCCTCAAAAATCCAACAGCAACAGGACCGCTGGCTGAGTCAGAGCCTGGCTGTGACCGGCATTACCCCATGCGCTGGCAGCAATTTGCACCCACATGCTGAGCTTCAGCAAAAGCATGGGCACCACAAAAACCACAGTGCAAAGCCAGACCCCACAGCATAAGCTGGTAATGCCAACTTACACGCAGCACTGCTGGTGCAGTGCTCAAGAAAGCCCCCAACCATTACACCTCCCAGAGCCACAAGGGAACATCCTCATCCCCTCACTGCTTTCTGGATAGCTTGGGGCTGTGCGATCTCAGCACTGTCCCCATTACCTGCATTTTGTTGGAGTGTAGGAAGTTCGAGCGCTTCCTGCTTGATCTTCTCTGGTGTCATCAGCTTCTCCTTCTGCAGTTTCTTCTTCTCCGCTGCGGCTTTCTTTGCCTCCAGCTGTCTCTGCCGACAGGACTTGGCGGGTTCAGGCAGCTTACGCACCTCGCGGGGGAAGGATGTGAGCACCTGGATGGCCCCGCTGCCCACTTTCGCGTTTTGGTTCTCCTCGCTGCCAAACTCATCCGTGCTGGACATCTTGTAGAGGGGGAGGACGTGCAGCTGCTCATCTTCGGGAATCTTCCCCACCACGCGATTGTCTTCCTTTGTCAGCGTGCAGACCTGGAGGAGTGCAGGAGGCCATGAGGGGACGGGGCTGCCAAGCTCTAGAGATGCTGACAAATGCAGCCCAAGGGGGACAATGGTGACAGCCCTGACTCAACACCAGTCCACACCCCAGGCTTGCAGCAGTGTGCATCCCCCAGCCCTCTCTGCTCCCCTGCTGCTGTCTGGAAACTTCCCACGGGGTTTGGGTCAGACAACAGCAAACGTGCAGTTCCCATTGGTGCCTTGCTTACATCTGGTGGGGACAGCTTCAGCACCTTGCAGACATGAATGCTTCAATTTGAAGGACTGAAGCATTGAAAAGCAAATTGCTCCGTGAGTGCAAGCACAGAGTATCAGCCACCAATCTGGGGTGACAGTGACTCAGATATCTCTGCCTCAAAATGCTCCCTACGGGATCAGCTGGACACCACGCAGCTCAAAAAGGCACCAGCAGCCAAAGGGAAACCATCCCAAAAAGCCTCACCAGTGCCTACGTACCACTGTGCAGCCATTGTAGAGGTTATGCTGATCTTTGTGAGCATGAGCACAGAAGTCCATGCATGCTGTCACCCCTGAAAATGGCCTCCCCTCCTTCAAGCCCAGCCGGCAGTCTATTGCGATATCCTCGTTGGTAACCTAGCAGAACAAGAAGGCTCTGGTTACCAGAAATCTGCATGCTGCCACCCGGCTCCCATTCTGCTGGCCACCAGGCTGCAGAGCCCAGCAGAAGGTGGGTGGTTGGGTACCTGATTCTGGTAGGCCTGTGGTGCCAGCCTCTTGTAAAGCGGAGCAACCTCAGTGGCCAAGTCCTGAAAGCTTTTCCGGAGCAGCTCTTCCTGCAATAGAGAAAACTGGGTGTTTGTACACAAGAGGACATCACCCAAGGGTTTTGGCAGCAGGGATGCAGTCAGGGATGCAGCCCATGCACGTCACACTGCGTCCAACCTTGTCTGCCATAACACAAAGCACATAGCCTCAGTGTCTGGTGACATCTGGGCTACTCAACCCCCAGCCTCAGTCTACTGTGCTTCTAACAGCACAACACAAGAGTTCTCCTGCACCTCTCTGGGGTTTCTAGGGAGGCCCCATTTGTCAAACCTGGCAGCAATGCCCTGAGATATCAGTGAGAGCCTTACCAGGTCAGGTCATCGTTTTTTCTCCCCAGTTCACCAAAACTACTATAAGGGACCCTATTTTCAGACTTCCTCCTCCCAAAACTTGAGTCAGGGCTAAAAGGAAACCCCTCCCCTCTCTCCCCAGTACTATCATGCCACTCACCTCCTTGGGATTGTCCCCCACCAGCCTGAACTTCCGTGGAGTTTTGCTTCGGGCATATTTGCAGCCATTAAAATACATGCTCCAAGAGCAGCCGAAGGAGAAGGAAGCGCCGCAGGTGTTGGGGTCCTTGCCTTGGCACGCACAAGTCCGGCTGCAGGAGGGACAGCGAGGAGGAGCATCAGTCACCACTGCACTGACAGCATCCCCCTCCCCATGGGTTGCAGGGCTGACAGCTGCCCCGCTGAGTGAGAAACATGGGAGGACGCCTGTGTCCCCTTCTGACCCACATCCCCAAGCCGGTGCGGTGACCCACTGACACTTACTCGTCATTCAAGCCGCAGCGGCGGCTGGTGGGGTTGCCGTACTTGGTGAGGGTGTCAGTGAGCTCCTGGTACAGCGTGTCGCCCAGTGTGCGGGGGATGCCCTCCCAGGCCAGGATCAGGATGATGATGACAGCATTCTGGCAGTGGTGGCCAGCTCGGTGACGCACCAGGCATAGCAGCTTCTCCTCTTGGTTGTGTCTCCGGATCACCTGTCAAACAGCCGGGTCCAGTTGGCACACAGGTCTCCACCAGTGGGTGCTGGCTGCCTCTGCACCGTCCCACAGCAACACAGAGAAGAGAGCCGCAGGAACAACCCTGGATATGTTGTTCCCCGTGGTCTTTGGGGTACCAGAGTGACCTCAAGGCACTTGGTGGATGTCACTGGGTGAGCACTTTGGGTGCTGCGTCAATGGTTGGATTAGAGGGTCTTAGCAGTCTTTCCCAATCTTATTGATTTTATGATTCTATGGTTCTATGAGTGTGGGAAGCCCTGCAGAGGTTCCTTGGAGTGGCTGCCACTTTTGCTTTGCCCTTCACTGCTACATCTTGAGCATCCTGTCCTGGTCTCCACAGCTACCAACAGTGGGGATCTCCCTGTCCCCAAGCAGAGAGGGGACAGACAGCAGCATTACGCTGAGAATGGCAGAGGTGGGACAGAAGCCCTGAGCCCGGGGCTCTTTCGCTCCCCCTAACCCACGTTTGACTGAATGGCACTGATGGAGAGCGATGTACAGCCCCGGGGACTCCTGGGGCCACTTCTGCACTGCTGGTGCCCCAAAGGGTCTGGGGGCTGCAGGCACTCACTCACCCACTTGGCGATGGGGCAGCCCCGGGAGCTCTTCCCCTCCTTCCCAGTGTAGATGACCTTCTCGATGCGGATGGCTTTGCCCTTCTCGCCGTACCTGTGGGCAGACCCACATCACTCACTAGTGTCCTGCTGAGGCCTCACGCCACTCACCTCCCCCCTCTGCCCTCTGAAGACCCCAAGCCCCTCTCCGACAGCCCATGGCCCGGCCCGATGTCGGGGTCCTGCAAGGGGTTGGGGTGGGGTCCCTTACCGCTCCTCCATCAGCTCCCGGATGGATGCCACGGTGGGCCCCGAGCCCAGGTGGGTGTAGTACGGCCCCTCGTCCTTCTCCACGATTTGCTCTGCAGGAAAAGGCGTGGGGGGGGGGGGAGGAACAGAGATGTCAGGGTGTTCTCTGGGAACCACATCCCCCAGATGTCAAATTCCCTCAAATGAAGCACTTTTGCATGAAAAATCAGGCACCTCCTCACTGACAGAGCACAAGCCTCAATCCTGACTGCACTATTTTGGCACTGAGTGTTTTAGGGCTGAGAGAGTTTTGCTCTGGGTTTACAGCTCCTGACAGCACTGGGGGAAACTGGGAGATCTATGGGAACAGAGAGGTCATAGGGGGAAGCAAAGGGCAGTGCAGGGGTAGGACCCACAGAATAGGGTCAGACGTGCCTCAGCCCATCCTCTGCTCCCAGCACTGATTTTCATTCACATCATGTTCAGCAGCTCTGCTGCAGCTTCCCAGGCAGGGATCAGTGCAGGATGCACAGCAACAGCCGACTGCATCGCAGCATCCAACAGCACAGGCACCTCATGGAGCACTGAGCCCCACCTCCCACTTAATTGCTTTCTCTTATGGCTTTTTCTTGAGAAAACAGAGCCCATGGGAGAAGGGCACGGTGGAAGGAGCCAGGCTGCAAATACTGTGCTGCAAAGTGTAACAAATCCAGCACAAAAACACGTGGATCAAGCGTTCACTCGCCACTGACCACCTGGCCATGAAAGCAAGAGGGAAGAAAGCCCAAACTTGCCTGCAGCCAACACAGCTGCAGGGTTTGGCCATAAAGACAAGTTCCACCAAAGCTGCAGAGCAGCCTCCGTGCCCCCCAGGTGTTGCTGGGGTGACGTTCCCAGCCCCACCAAAGGACCTCCCAGCATCACAGCACAGCCCCAGCACCAGGCATCACCCCCACACCCCCGTGCCCCCACTCACCCACACAGTCACAGGTGGGGAACTCGGCCTGCGCACGCTTGGCGGGGGTGTCCAGCAGGCTCTTGGTCGGCGTGTCCAGGTATTTGAGAGGCGACTCCAGGAACCCGCTGAGGGTGGGGGTCAGCGGCACCTCATCCTTGGTGGGCGTCCCCTCCGCCTCATCGGCATTCTGGCTCTCCTCAGAGTAAAAGCACGTGGTGGACACCACGGTGATAGCACCAGAGGACTCGATTTTGATCTGCTTGGGCGAGCGCACGGAGAAGAGGTGCTCTGGGGGAGGTCCCTTCTCCGGAGACAGCGCGGAGCCCCCAGGGCCAGCACTGCTGGGGGCCACAGCGGCGGTGCTGGCGGTGGTGGGGGGCACCTGCGGGGCTGGCAGCTGCCCCTCTGGCAGCGCGGTGGTCCCGGTGGGCGGCAGGCTGAAGGTGTCCCCGAACTCGGCCTCGAACTGCCGGATAAGCTCCTCCAGCTTGTCGTCCACCATGGCGGGCGGCGCTCCCTCCGGGCCCAGCGCCAGCGGGTGGCTGTGGGTGTCCCCCCCAGGGGTTCCCCTTTCCTGAGAGTCGGAAGCAGTGGGTGGGCATGGGGCGGGCGGTGGGGGCTGTGGCGCTGTGGCGGTGGGCTCGGCGGGGGTCCGCAGCCCCTCCAGGCTGATCTGCCAGAAGGGCAGGAAGAGCGGCTGTGAATCCTTCTGCTTGGGCTTCTTGATCTGCACCTGCTTGCGGGCTGGCTTGTCTGGCTGCATCCTTTTCTTCTTCTCCTTGGCCTGCTTCTCAAAGGTCTTGGGCGTGCTGGGGGTCCACCAGCCAGGTGGGCGCTCCGGGGGAGTCGCGGAGAGGCTCTGCTCGAGGAAAAGGCTGCGCTTGTGGTGCAGGTGCTGCTGCAGGACCATCTGTGTCTTCCTGTGCAGGTCGGGCTCCTGCAGCACGTGGGGGCTGCTTGCCGTCTCCTTGCCCGGCGTCCGATCCGGGGGCTTTGGGGCTGCTGCAGGGGGGGCTCTGCCAGCCTCGGGCCGCTTGAAGGCCACAGCGATGTATTCGGTGCTGCCCAGGAGCTGCTCCAGCTCCGCCATAGGGTCAGTGGTCCCAGACGGAGGCACCACGTCGATGGATGGCTCTGGGGGGGCAGGAGGCACCGGGGGGGGGCGGCGGCGGTGGCGGAGGGGGAGGTGGCCCATCAGCACCAGGTTGAGGGAGCGTGGCTGAGAGCTGCGTCAGCGCCTCGATGGCGATGGCCGTCTGCAGGCTGATGTTCTTCTCCTTGGCAATATTCAGTGCACTTTGGGAAAAGGGGAGGCCGTCCGACGGGCACGGCTCGGTGGCCTCCAGCACCGCGGGGGGAGCGATAGCACCTTTGTCGGGGGGCGGCGGGGCGTGGGGCAGCGGGGCCTCTCCCAGGGCCACCTGGATCTTCTGCTCCAGCCACTCCAGGTAGTCAGGGCACTCGGGGCCGTCGCAGTTGCAGTTGGGGGGCTTCATGCCGTGTTTGGCCAGGGCGAGGGCGGCCTTGAGGGCGTGCAGGTCCTCCCCCCTTGGCACGCCGTCCCGCGGCACCAGCCCCCCCCGGCTCATCTCGGTGTCAAACTTCTTGTAGAGTAGCGAGGGCGAAGCCGGGGCGGGCAGCCGGTAGGAGGACACCGCTTCAGCCACCGCCGAGAAGGCCACCAGGTTGCGGGCGTCCTCCAGACGTGCGGGGCCGGCAGGGGGGCCGGGCAGCCACCCGCTGGGCTCCATCAGCGCGCTGCCCCCCGCCTGCGGCCGGCCCCCAGCGGCCAGGCCCAGCCGGCCGCCCTCGCTCAGCGTCCTCTCGCCGCCATAGTCGATCAGCCCTTCTTCCATTGGGCCTCTTCTGGGGCCATCAACCGGATCGCCCCCCGGACCTGTCTGAGAGCGGGGAGAGATGAGAGGTGTGAGTAACCCCTGCAAAATCATGCACCCCGTATCCCACCCCACAGCCTACCACCCCCCCGTCCATCCCAGCACAGCTGCAGGTGCCCCTGTGCTCCTCCCGTCCCCACGTCCCAAAGGCCCACAAAGAGCTGTGCTCTCTGGGACCTCAGCTCAGCACCGCAGCGATGGGACACTGAGCAAGGAGTGGGGCAGAAAGGAGAGAAGGGGGTCTGGAGCCCATCGTCCTAGTGGGTGCATGAGATGGGGTGGAAGGGGAGATGGCATCTCTGTGCCCATGGGTGGGAGTCTCAGTGCCACACAGGATGGGATGCAGAGCATTTTGTGGTTTGTCACTAATAGGAGAGCCCCATGCGGGGCCAGGGGATGCCTTCACCCCTTTCCAGGGCTGCATACAAGCAGGGAGAGAGGGAACAACAGGCAGAGCAAAACCCCCGTGGAAGCAGAGAGGAGCATCTCGAGTCCTCCTCACCTCAAACATCCCCCCGGGGGGAAAAGGAGGGGCGAACCCCATTGGCAGCGACCCTGTCTGCCCTTCCCACGGCCCCTCCGCAGTGGGGAGGAAAGGGATCCCCCACTACCCGCCCCCCCACGCAGGAACTCCCGCACGCGTGGCCAGGTCCCGGTTGGAGGCTTCCCCACGAGGGCCGCCCCTGCGGTTCATCCGACCGAGGGGGGAGGGGGGGAAAAACACGCGGGGCTGCACGCGGCCTCCCGTATCGCTCCTTTTGTTCCCGGCACCGCCGCGGGGGGGGAGGGGGGGAGGGTTAGAAGAGGGGGGGGCGCGGGATTCCATCCCGAAACCAACAGCGATTCCCCCCCAGCGCCGCCGCGAGGAACCCACCCGTGCGCACCCACCGCCCGGGGGGGGGAACCGGAACGCTGCGGTGCGGAGCGGCCCCGTCCGCGCGTCGTGAAGAGGGGAAAATCCCTCCGAGGAACTAAAAATGATCTCCACTTCATTTATTTATTATTATTTCCCCCCCTGCCCCCCTTCCCTCTTTCTGTTTTCAATGCTTTGGGCGGAAGGAAAACAAAAAAGGCCGCGGCACGCACCGACCCCGCCGGGAACCCCCGGCCCGCGCCGCGCTCCTCCGCAGCCACCGGGACCGGCGCGGCCGCGGCGCGGCACTTACGCTGCGGGGGAGCGGCGGCGGCGGCGCGGAGGGACGGAGGCGCCCGCGGAGGGACGGAGGCGCCCGCGCTGCTCCGCGCCGCACCGCGCCCGGCCGCGGCTCCCCGCCCCCCGCGGCAGCTGCAGGAGCCATCAGCCCCGGCGCCGCGCGCACGTACGGGCGGGGAAGGAAGGGGTGGGGGGTGGTAGGGGGGACGGGGGGGGGGAACGTGAGCTCGGCCCCGCAGCCCCCGGACCGCACGGACGGCTCCCGAGAGCCGGCACGTGTCACGCGTACAGCCCGCAGCCTCAGCGCCCCGCGGCTCCGTGCGTCCCGTACATACCATAACTCATTGGATCCCATAAGCCATGCATCCCCCAGCCCCATACATCCATAGTCCGTGTATCCCATAACCCCTGCATCCCATAACCTGTACATCCCATAACCCGTACATCCCATAACCCCTGCATTCCATAACCCATACACCCCACAGCCCATCCATTCCCCAGCCCCATACATCCACAGTCCCTGCATCCCATAATCGCACAACCCTATGCATTCCATAACCAATACATCCCACAGTCCATGCATCCCACAGCCCCGTGAATCTCATAACCCATACATCCCAAAGCTCTGTGCATCCCACAGCCCATACATCCTGCAGCCCTGTATACCTCCCAGCCCTGTACAACCCACACCTCTGTACACCCCACAGCCCCGTGCATCCCACAACCCGTATCCCACAGCTCTGTAGATCCCTTTGCCCATACAACCCACAGCCCCATATATCCCACAGCCCTATAGATCCTGCAGCTCCACACACTGACACACAACACCATGCGATCCACAGCCCTACACGTCCAGCACTCCTACATCCCTTGCACCTCTGTATGCTCAGCAAATTACAACCAGCAACCATCAGCCGTCTGCAACCCTACAGAACTGTGTTACCTGCAACCCTACACAACCGGCAACCCTACAAACTCACACTAGTCTCATCCAGCAAGCGCCGCACCCAGCAGACCCACAGACCTGGCAAGCCATACAGGAACCCCCTACACAAACAGCAGGGACCTGCACCAACAGCAGCATCCCATGGTGAACAGGCATCCCCGGCTGCAGTGCCACAGCCACCACAAGGCCTTTTTCTTTTTTTTTCCCTCTCCCTCCCTATTTTTTATGTTACTGTGCCATATCTCCCCCTGGCCCTATATGAAACATGGAGCGAAGGCGCCCTGGAGAAGCAGGCAGCGTTCTGCTGTGCTCCTGCTTGTCCCAAACCACACATTTGGGAAACAACAACCTCAACACCAGGCAAAGGATTGGTCCTCATCCCCAGCACCCAAAGCCACCCAATGAGGCCCATCCAGCCCCATGAACAGGGGGATGAAGCAGCAATCCCTTATCTGGGTGCGTGGGGTATTTGTAAACCTCCCCCTACACACACGCATCTCAACTGATTTTGCAGGCGTTGGGCTTGGAGCAGCCGAGCACTTCATCCCACCACAAATCATTCCATTGCAAGGGCAGGATTTGGGAGATGGAGGTGCCCAGATGTGGCGATGCATAGCATGGGATTTTTTTGGGGGGGTAGTGGTGGGAGGGATGGATGCAGTGCTGGCGCAGCCAGGGCACGGCAGGGTGCTCGGGAGGTCAGCAGTGCTGCCAGCGCCAGCGGCTGGGGCCGGCCAAGAGGCAGGCGGCTGTTTGGCTGCCGGCCCCGTGCCGCGCTCGTGGTTTTCTTCCCCTGGCAGCAGCCCCGGGATCCTCCGTGCTCTGGGGCAACGTGGGGCCCCCGCGGGATGGGGAAGCCCAATGTGGACGAGCATCCCTGAGCACAGCCCAAAGGAAGGGCAGGCGGCCGGCAGCACGCCCTGGGGATGGATGTGCCGCTCAGCCACAGCGGGCACGGAAAGCCGCCCAATGCCACCAAGGTGCCGGCAGCGGGGGATGCTGGAGAGGAGCCCGGTGGCACGGATGCGACAGCCCTGGGAAAGCAAACTGGAGAGCTGTGGAGCCCCTCCCGACGCTCCCAGCCGCTCGCTTGTTTTCCAAGCTGTTTCCGTGGCCCCGGCTGACCCCAGCACTGGGTTTGAGCCGCTCGCTCCTGTCCTCATTTAGCCCGGCGGAAAGGCAGAGCTACGGCAGGGCTGTGTTGCAGGGAACCCATCCCTGCTTCCGTGGGCCTCTCAGGGACCCCCGGAGCCATAATCCTGCTCTGGATACCATAGGGGCAAGTATTTCATCCTCTTTTCCAAGCTGGTTTAATGACACATACTCACACTGCTCCTGCACCAGGAGCCTGCAATAGGGACAGGGAATTTTTCTCCACCAGAAAACATCTCCAACCCCATCCTCTCTGGTGGGGCTCCAGGAAAAGCATTTTCCCAGCCCAGCCAAGCTGCAAGCAATGGGAAAGCAGATCAAAGCAAGAGAAAAAGATGGGAAACCAAAGGTGTTTGGGAGCAGGATTGCCCAGCGGCAATGTGTGGAGCAAAGGGGAGCTGAGTGCCTGGATGCAGCTCCTCCAAAATCGCCCTGACCGAGAGCAGCTGCGCGCCGGCATCTGTTCTTAATCCACCCTGGATGCCTTTCAAAGCCGGGTTGGAACATTCATCCCCGCGCACGCAAGCGGCCCCTGAGGTCCCTCTCCAGCTGGGCAAAAGGAGGAACCTGCGGGGTGCAGCACTACGGGATGCTCAGCACCAGCACAGCCAGATCAGTTCCTCAGGAGCTGCGCAGGGCTGGCGTTCCCATCGCGGCACTGAGCCGGGAACCAGCATTTGGCAAGAGGAAGGGAGAACGGCTTGCCAGGCTGCGTCAGGCTGCTCCGACCGGCAGCGAGGGAGGGGAGAAAAGCTCTTTGAAGAAAAAAAAGAAAAGGGAAAAAAAAAACGTGGCGCTATTTTTGTTTCTTGGAGCAGCTTCAGTCCAACACAGCTGACTCCTCTCGTGCAGGCGCTCAGCTACCAGATTGGCGCTGCGGCCGGCCGGGCAATGCCAAAAGAACGGCTGTAGGCAAGCGGTGCTCCAGCAGAAAGGGGAGGGATGGAAAGGATAAAAAGGAGAGGAAGGGATAAAAAGGAGGCCAAGGGGAAAGGAGAAGAGAGGAAGGGGAAAGGAAAAGAAAGAACATAAGGTAAAGGAAAGAAGGGACGTGGACTCACCTGGGAAGGAAAAGCGCGTGGGCTGTGGCAGAAACGCCTGAGGCTGTGCTGAGCCTCTCCCTGTGCCGGCAGCACTTCGCCACCCACCCAAGTACCCATGTGGGGCCGAGCTGCGCTCTGCAGCCCCTCACACCCTGACGGCACTGCCTGCAGGGGGACAGGGCACAGTGCCCTCCAGCACGTCTCCCATCAACCCCAGTGGGAACTTCCCCCTCGCCCAGTTCCTCTGCCTCGCAAGCAGGGTGCAGAAATCCGGCCAGCCTTTAAGAATGGGTGGCCATGGCGCAAAGCTGCCCCACTCCCATCCCATAGGGGCTGTGAGCACTGCTGGGATCGAGCGTCCCATGTGGCACCATGGGTGCACGGCTCTGCAAAGCCCACCTGACGGCCCGCTGTACCTGGGGGATGCGCAGCCCCGGCCCCGCTCCTCGCTTCGTGAAACCCTTCAGCAGCCCGAGCTTTCAGCAGAGGAGGAGGAGGGACGTGCGTGCGGCAAGCACAAACACGTCGGCAGCACGATGGCTGGCGGGCAGGAGCAGGGAGATGAGTGGGAGCCCGGCCCTGCCCAGTCTGGGCGCGGGGACAGCACCGGCTCCCCCAGCCGGTTTCACCGCCACGACCCGTCCCAGCAGGGAAAAGCAGCCGGGGAGAAAGCGAGATGCAGGGCGGGCTTGGCACGGCCCAACACAGCGCGCCCGCGATGCCCCGCCTGCTGTATGCTGCTCCCCCGGCCCCCCTGACTCACCCCAAAACACCACCACTGCCACCCCACGTGTTCCACCAGGGCCGGGGGGGTCCTGAAATGCCAGAGCGGATGTGACGGGAACCGAGTCACATCCAGGAAGAACCTCTTGGGGGACACATCCTGCTCTGCAAGTCGGCACAGAGACACGGGATGGCCGCTTCCCCTTTCACCGGCTTCAGGCTGAGATCCTCTTTCTTGCAAGTACAGAAGCGGACGGTGCGTTTTCCTGCTTGGCTCCAATCCCTGTGTGCACGCATAGCTGAAAGCTTGGCGGTGCAAGCCAGCTGCCTCCCCCAAAGGGAGCACTGCCACAGCCGCGTCCCCTTGCCGAGTGCCCTCCCCACATTTCCCTGTACTCACCCCGGCACGGCGGCCGGCAGCTGGCACCAGCGCACAGAAAGGTCCCCATGGAGGGGAAGGCATGAAGACCCCCACCATGAGGTTAGCGAGGCAGCAAGGCTGGGGTTGAGTAGGGCAAGCTCCTTGTCTGCCCTATGTATGGGCTCAGACACATGCTCAGTCAGAGCTGCTGCATCTCTCCTACACACAGCGCTGAAGAACCACCTGAAAAGCGAGCAGGAGCCTTTCTACACAAGGACACGTTTGCATCACATCCTTTCAGTGCAGTCCTGATCAGCACCGGCACAACGGCTTCTGCAGCACACCGCACAAAATCTCCCTTTTTTCTCCCCCAGAAAATGACAGCCCCCTCCCACCTCAGCTGCCTCCTGGGGTCCGCAGTGCCGCTGAGTCAGCGCTGGCGCTGCTGAGTCACCGCAGCCACATCAGCCACGATGAGCTCAGCGCGGGGGCTCCAGCACCTCCGTGCACGCAGCCAGGGGCCGATGCTCCATGCCATGTCAGGGGACACGCACAGCTCCGAGCTCGGCCCAATGGATGCCACCAGTTCCTTGGCCCTCTCCAAAATCTCCGGGTGTAACACCGCATTCGCTCAGCCCCCGGATAGAGGCTGTGCTGCCATCCTCTCCCAAAACGCCCCATCACAGGCGATGCCACAAACAGACGTGGCATCATCACGGCCGTCACCGCCGCGCCTTCTTCATCTCGCTCAACCTTTTCCATGACCGAAAAAGGGAGGGGAAAAAAATACCCAATTTCTATTTTTTTTCCTCCGCTGGGGTCATCAGCGCCAAGGGGGGAAGCGCAGACGCCGCCTCCGGCTTCCCTGGCCTGCGCTCCCCTGCACTGGTGACGGGGCTGATGACTCACGGGAAGGGAGGGGGGAAGCGACGTGTGCACGGGGCCGTAATGTTTGTAAACCTAAAAAAAGCCATGTGCAGGCAGGCAGCGTGCTCCGGCCAGGAGCTCCGGCTGCCAGCGGCTCGGAGAGGCTGCGGCCGCCAGCGAGGAGCCCTGGGACAGCAGGGACAGGCAGCAGCTGTCTCTGCACGAGCATCACCAGGGAAGGGTCAGCCCCATTCCTCTGCTACAACACCTGTAACCGGGACAGCTCGAATCGCCACGGGTTTAAAAGCAGAGGCTTTAAATACATGCGCTTTAAATGCGACGGCTCTAATTGTAACAGTTCCAATGGCAACACCAAGCCAGGGCTTCCGGGGTCATTAAAGCCCTGTGCTCTCGTGTTTCTCAGCCTTCTGCTGCACCCAACTGCCTTCTGGCACGGCACTCACACAGGCCCACGGCTCCCTGTGCCCTCATCCACCTGGGGAGCAAGAAGCTGCTCCAGGGAGTGCGGTGGCCATGCCACCAGCAGCCAGCACTGCAGCCAGTGAGCTGGAGCCGAGCCCTCCAGACATTACACAGCATCCCCCGGCTTCCACGCTGACGACTGCAGCAATTAGAACTTGCTCCAATCAATTTTTTACAGCGTTTGGAGTGCTCGGAGTGGGTTGGTCCACCCCCATCCCCCCTCCCCTGCTCATTTGGCTGCATTGGAAATTGCAGCAGTGGGAGCTCCCAGGTCCCCAACTCCACCACTCGACAGCAAAACCTCGTTGAATCAAAAAGATGCAGTCAAGAGATGTGCAGAAACCATCTTTTTTTTTCCTTCCCCCCCCCCCCCCTTTAAGAACTGCCATTTTAGCTGAAGCAAACAAGCATTCTGCATCATCAGCCACAACAGGACCCCCTACAACATCCAGCAGACACCTGCCCACCGTTCCAACACCACATATCCCTCACCCCATGGGCAAAGGGATGGGGAGAGAGCAGCTCCCAGTGCTGGCAGCAGTGTGGTGGGTGGATGTGGAGCGAGGACAGCTTGCAGCTGTTCCACCTCCAGCCCCTTCCCGTTTCATTTCATCTCCCCTTGGATCCCAGCCCAGGGGGGAAAAAAAAAAGCTCTTTTATCCTCAAAAAAAGAAAAAATAAGGTCTGGCACCCTCTTGCACTGAGCTCAAAGGAGAGATAAAAGGAGCGCTGGAGCCTCAAGGGTGGCACAGATGGGGCTCAGGTTGGGGAGCTCCCACTCGTGCCCTGTGCTGCAGTGGGGACAGAACATCAACTATGGTGAAGGCAGTGCTGTGCCATTAGAAACACACACACAGAACAAGGCTGTAGGGTCAGGGACTGAAGTGGGCACAGGATAGGGACCCCAGCACACACAGGCAGAGGGCTGAAGACCCCAAGCCATGGGGACAAAGACAAGGGACACATGCAGGCAGGAGACCAAGCAACCTGATAACACAGGACCAAGGACAAGGGAGCCCAGCACACATGGGAAGGGGACAAGGGACCCTGAAACCATAGGGATTCAAACCAGGGAACCTGACACTGCAGAAACTAGGAGGAAGGACCTTTGCATGCACAAGCAGGTGTGGGATAGCAATGTCCCAAGGATGGGGACACCAGCATGCACAAACAGGAGATGAAGGACACTGATGCAGTAGGGATAGGGACCAGAGAACAGGCACACAGGGGAGAGCCAACCCAATAGCCTGGGGCTGTAGGGGCAAGAGAGGGACCTCAGTACCAGGTGACACAGAGCCCAGCACATGTGGGCAGGGAACCGAGGGCTGTGACACTGTGAGGATGGGGGCCACAGGACACGCAGGCAGAGGACTGGGGGACAAGTTGCTCCCCAGTGTGCCAAGACCCCATGGGAAAGGCTCTCAAGGGCACAGACAACAGCACAACCGTGTCGTTGCTGTGCCACCACCCTACATCTGGGGACAGCCACACCACACCAGGGCTGGGCTGGGGGCACCACGCCACCCTCCAAGATCCCAGCAGCTTCTTCTGTCACCTGCGGTCACGGGTCCAAGGCTGGAGACCGGGACACCCCCAAAAGGTGGCATTCCGGGGCAACCGCCAGATCCATCCCCGGGGCCACCCCCTCACCCCCCACACCCCCCGGTACTCCCGCACCCGGCGGAGCCTCGCGGTAGCCCCGGCACACGGCACCGACGGCTGATGGAGGATCCCCACCGCGTTCGGGGCCGAGCCCGGTGCCGCCGCCGGGGTGCGCCGAGGGATGAGCTGGGGGGGG
>NW_024964279.1:22086-52268 GCF_019238085.1 Lagopus leucura
GGGGGTCGGGGAGGGGATAGGAGGGGAGAACCGCGGAGAAAGGGGAGGGGGTTGGGAGGCAGGAATCGCCGGAAAATATATTAAAAGCGGAAAAACGGTATTTTTCGGTAAGGATGGGGGGAGGGGGGCACCGGGGCGGGTTGGGCGCACGGGGAACCCGTGTTGGGGGGGGGGGCAGCCGAAGGAGGGGTCCCGCCCCGCCGCCCCGCTTTGTCCCCAACCTCCGCCACGCCGCCCCCGCCCCGGCCCCGCCGGGCCCCGCCGCTCCCTACCTCGCCCCGCCGCTGCCCCCGCCGCTACGAGGCGGCCATCTTGTGCGGCGCTGCGCCCGCCCCGGCGCGGGGGGGCTCCGCCTCCACCCGCCGAGCGGCCCCGACCGGGGGTGGCCCGGGGACGGCGGCCAGCAGCGAGCCGTCCCGGAGCGTCGGGCGGGGGAGGGGGAGAGGGCTGCGGTTTGGGGGGCTGCAGGCCGACCGCAGGGATTGGGCGCGGGTTCGGCTGCAGGCCAAGCACGGAGCAGGACAGCCGAGCAGCTGCAGGTCCAGCGGCAGCACCAGCCGCAGGCCCGGCTGGAGACATGGCTGCAGTCACAGCCACGGGAGCAGAGACGGGTCGTGCTGCAGGCCGGCTATGGATCCAGCTGTGGGCCCAGCTATAGGCCGCACTGCAGCTGTAGGTCCAACCTTAGGCCCAGCCACGGGCCCTGCAGCCACAGGCCCTAATACAGGCCCAGCCACAGGAGCAGCTATAGGTGTCCAGCTGCAGGCCCGGCCACGAGCCCAACCAGAGACATGGCCACAGAGCAGCGTAGTCTGAAGTTGATAGCAGTAGCCACAGGACCGGCTCCAGGCCTGGCTGCAGCCCAGCGGCAAGCCCAGCTGCAGGCCCAACCGCAGGCTTGGCCACAGGCCCGGCTGCTGTGAGCTGACCTGGCCAAGACGTTCTGCCACCACAAAGTGGGTCACAACAAAGCAGGAGCAAAGCATCAAGAGTGGGTGGTGGTTGAAGGTACCAACACAGAACCAGAGTGCTGTGATGCTGTCGTGCTCCATGTTGGCAGTGGGACCAGGCTGTGGTGAACGGGGTGTGGATGGACTTGTGGTCCGTGTGCCCTACATGAGGAGGTGGCAGCAGCACTGTGGTGGTGTGGCAGGTGTCACACAGCCGTCCCCAAAGTGGCTGAATTCACACCCGGCCCGTAAAACAGGGTCCACCGCCTCCATTTAGGCTGTTATACCACAAAATCACAGTGGTGGTGTAACATCCCGCTCCCCAGTGCCTCCTCAGGGACAAACCCTCCTTGTCCTGGGTTGGAGTGATATCACAGCTTTTCTGCCAGCAAACACTGACCCGTTTGGGTGTCAGGATAAACTTCTGTCAGACAGAGTGGTGATACACTGGCACAGCTGCACAGGGAGGTGATGGAGTCACTGCCCTGGAGGTGTTTGAGAGCCATGGAGATGGGACTCTTGGGTCAGTGGACACAGGGGGTGGGCTGGGGTTGAACTTGGGGATTTTAGAGATCTTTTGCAACCTTTATGATTCCATGAAATCAGGGAAACCCTCCTGCCCAAAAGATGGACAAATTCAGTGCAGAACAGCTCAGGGTCCCGTGCACCAGTACCAGGGTTTCCCTTCGGCATTTGCTCCCTCAAAGCTGATGGAGGGCAGCCAAGAAGGGCTTTGCAGTGTGCTTTTTGTGTTGATAGGGAGCAGTTGGTGAGAGGCTGATTTTTTACACTAATGAAGCAGGAAGATGGAGAGCCATTTGAGGAGGGTGGCATTGGCAGCATCACTGAGCAATGACAAATTTCAGCCTCCAGCATCCTCCTTCTCTGTTTTGCAAGAATACCCATGGCTCAAAGAAACCCAGCAGGAGGAAGAACAAGTGCAGTGCTGGAGTGATGGAGATGCGAGGGCTGAGCACAGGAGGTTCACAGCCAGCGGCGCTCAGGGAGGAACAGGCAGAACCGGTCATGGTACAGCCAACCCTTGGGAGAGGCAAGGGGACGTGGGAACAGCATGCTGAGCTCAGGGCGTGCAGAGACCCGCCGGGAGCTCTCGCCCCTTGACATGAGGGGGGCTTTGGGGAAGCCCCTCTGCTGCCACCATCATCCCCAGCGGTGTCTTATTGAGCCACTTTTAACGTTGCAGCGACGCAGAAGGGCAGCCTCAAAGTCCAGGCTCAAGGATATTTTTAATGGCTTTTTGTCAAGGGCAAAGTGCGTGCTGCTGGGAGGCAAAGGGGCTGATTTACAATGCAGGGGCAGAAAGCCCCAGTGTCCCCAAAATCAGCTGCTCCCTGGGCCTCAGCTGTCACCTTGCCTGTGGCTTTAAGGCAAAATCCTGCCCTCACAGGCAGCCACTCATCCAGCTGCAGCGGCTGTGAGGCCCCAAAAAGTGAAGTAGCAACGCTTGGTGCAGGGCAGAATCCCACAGTGACGAGCAGGGAGCGCTGCCCCATCCACACCTCTTGGCTTAAAGCTTTGCCTGAAGTAAAAACTGTGCTCTGAACAACCAAAAAGAGCCAGGAACCCCCCTGAAATTGAGCCCCAGAGACAAGGGAGGGCCAACCTTCGCCATCTCCTATGGTTAAAGAACCGTATGTGCCGTATCATAAATCAGCTCACTGCAACCACCAACCACCCCAAGCCGGTAAAACCAGAAATGTGGGTGCAAGGTGCTGCACTCTTTGTCACATGTGCAGATACAGAAATTGCCCTGACTTGTTGGCCTCGCAGCTGGTGCCAGGGGCGCTGGGCAGGGCGGGGTGGCCTGGGGACAGGGCTGTCCCCTTCTCGTGGGGCCCCCAACAGCACGGGGGTGGGGATGGGGGTGGCGGTGGGAGAGCTCTTGCACAGTGTTTAGCCATTCTAACACGAAGAATTGGCAGAAAGAAACAAGTCATAGTGCTGGGCGATCCCCCATCCCCACGCGCTGGCATTTTGAGGGGACCAGCTGAGATTTTGGGGGCCATCACTGCAGCCTTCAAGCCAACCTAAGCCCACAGATAAGCACCCTCTGACCCCGCACATCGCCCCGAACCACAGCAGGGGGGTGCAGGGAGGGCAGCACTCGCCTCTCAGTGCCCCATGGCCATGGGAGAGTGATGCGCTGGGTGAGGAGGGGCTCCCTGCTTCCCCCTCCTGAAGGCTCATGCAGGGACAGAGGGAAGCACGGGAGAGACGACTTCACTTTGCTACCCTGCTTCCAACAGACAGCATCCATGCGCCCCAAACTCTTGGCAAACAGGGGTGCTTTTCCCTTCCCCCCCTTTTTTTTTTTCTTAATTCTTTGCAAAACTTCAGCCTTCGCTCGTTCAATTTCAGCCCGAAGCACAGCGGCAACTTTCTGTCTGCCGATACGTACAGAAAGAGCGTTATCCGATTAAGAAAAGGGGAGGGGGGAGGTCGGCACGGCTGGGGTTGGGGACGGAGCGATGGAGCCGCCGCCGCCGTCCTTTGTTCTGCGGCCGCCACTCGGGGGGGTGCGGGGAGGGCAACGCGGGGCTCTGCGGGGAGCGAGGGGAGAACTGAGCCCAAAGGCTGTGGGGTCGGAGGTGGCCCCAGAGGGGAGGTGCGCTCCGCTGCGGGAACGGGGGGCCGGGGGGGGGGGGGGGGCGGGGGCGGGAGCTGGCGGTGGGGGTGTGCGGCGGTGGTCGTTGTTGTTGTAGGGCTGCGTCAGCGTCCCGCTCGGGTGTTACTGCAGGGTACTCAGCGGTGGGGCTGATGGTTACTGCAGGGCTGTGGCGGACCGTTGTTGGCGAGGTCCATGTCAGCATCCCTGCTGCTTATTGTTGTTGTTGTAGGGTCGCCAGCTGTGGGCCCGTGCCGGGAACCCTGCTCTGTGGTTGCTGGGTGGCTCTGGGGGCTCCGCAGGTCCCACTGTTACTGTGGGGCTGCCTCTGCCCCCCTCTCCCACTCCCACCAGGCTGCTCTGCCCCACAGTTTCCTACCCGCCCCACCCGTGTTTACATTGGATCAGTCAGGTGGCCGCAGCCTCCCGCACTCAGGGCAGAGTCCTCCTTGCATCCCCCTCCCCACCCATTCCAGGGGTGTTCAATCCAGACATGAGGACACTGCCCACCCAGTGGGCACCGAACCCTCACCATTCCCCTGCCAAAGCAGTGCAGTCCTGGGAGCCACAGCTGAGCACTGTGCCCCACTGCAGCAAGCAGCACAGGGACCCCAATCTCCCCCTCCTCCCCCCCCAGAGATAACCAGGCGGGAAAGAAAACCAGGAGAAACAGCATCCCTGCGCTGTTGTTATCCATGCACGACTCCCGCACAGGCCCTAACAGCCACCTGGGGGCACAGCAAAGCTCTCCCTGCCCTGGAAAAAAAGGATTTAGGAGATGAAAGACACCTCTGACCTGTAGCAGCCCTCATGAGAGATTTTATCCTATAAGAAGAAAGGGAGAGATGAGCCCGCTGTCTGTCCCAGGAGGCCCTGTCCCCAGCAGTGGACATAAAGGGGGGGGGGTTCTATGTGGATCTCATCCTCTGCACAGTGAGGTGCCCCCACATCTCTCCTTTGCTCGAGGCAGAGAAGAGCTGCGTGACGCTTTTGGTTTCAAGGAGAAAATAAAAAGAAAAAACAAACAAGAAAGCATCTGGATTTTGTTGTACCCTAAACACAAATAAAAGCAGAGATTTTTGCTTTGTTTTTTTTTTTTTCTTTTTTTTTTTTTTCCTGTTTTCCATTGGAATGGACCCAAGCATGTTCACCCTGTGCTGCAGAACAGATGTGGGGGGGGATCTGTGGCACGTGTAGGGCTGCAGCTCCCAGCGGCCTCGTGGATACCCACAGTGCTGCTGCAGGGAGTGCAGCTCAGGGCCCAGCAGCAGTGCCAGCCGTGTGCCCATCCTCGTGGCCACGGGGCTCATTTGGCCTCGGGGTGTTGTGGTGGAGCTCCATCTCGCAGCGCCTTCACGAAATCCTCCACCTGCAGGATGGGATGGATGGCACCAGCTGTGCTGCACGGCAGGGATGGGCAGCGTCACCCATGGATGAAGGCTGAAGGCTGCAGGTCAGTTGGTGCCGTACCCACCCGTGCCATCAGCGCGTCCTGCGCAGCTGCGTCGTGCTCAAAGTCCCCCTCGACGTCCAGCACCAGGACGGGGACGTGCCTCACCTCTGCGAAATGCACCCTGCGGAGGGGCGGGGGGTCAGAACTGGGGAGGGGCAGAGCAGGGGCGGGTAGAACCGGGCAGGGCTCTCACTCAGCGCTGCGCTCCAGCAGCCACCGCTCGTGCTGCGCGTGGAGCTGCTGCAGGTACCGCAGGGTCACGTCGCGCTCCTCCGGCCTCGCCCGGCACCGCAGCCGCTCCAGGCATCTCTGCGAAGCAAAGCGCCGCGTATCGCACCCGCACCGCTTTCCCGGCCCCTTCCTCCTCCTCTCCCTCCCGCACACCTGCGGGGAGGCGCGGAGATAGAGGAACGCGTGCGGGGCGGTGTGCGCGCCCAGCTGCCCCACGAGGAACGTGTGCCACTCCTGGTAGATGGCCCACTCCAGAGCGTCCAGCTGCCCGCCCTCGAACAGGCTTTTGGCGAACACGTACCTGCGGGCGGAGCAGAGGGGGGCTGACACACCCGCAGCGGCACCGGACCCGCACGGGGTCCCCCCCGCCCCGCACCTGTCGCTGTACACGGAGCGCTCAGAGACCCGCACGGGGCCCTCCGGCCGCTCGAGCTGCGTCTGCAGGCGGCCCAGGCACGAGAAGGTCTGAAAGGTGAAGGCCCAGCGCGCCGGGTCGCGGTACAGCCGCTGCAGGAGATTTCCGCCCTGCGGGGAAGGGCCGGCGCTCAGCCGCGGGTCCGCACCCACGCGGGTCTCTCCCCGCACCGCCGCCGCTCACCTCCGCCGCGCCCGCCGCCACCTCCCGCCAGCGCGCCACCGGCTCTGCCGCCCGCTGCCAGGCGGGGAAGGCGCGGCCCAGCAGCCGCAGGAACGTCGATTTGCCCACGGCTGCGGGCGGAGCGCGGCGGTTACGCGTGGGACTCGCGCTCCGCCGCCGCCCCGCCCCGCCCCGCCCCGCCGCCCGGTACCGATGTTGCCCTCCAGCGCCAGGCGCAGCGCCGCGCCGCTCCGCCCCATCCCAGCGCCGCCGCTCCCGGTGTCGCCGCGCGCGAAAGCCATGCAAATGAGGGGGCGGGGCTTTGCTGCTTCCGCGTGACGTCGTGGCGCGGGAGAAGGGGCGGTGTCAGCGTGCGTGGGCGGGGAGATGGGGCGGGAATATGGTGATTTATGCAAATGAACCACCGCCATAGGGGTGGTCTCGGCTGCGTTGGAACGAGGAAAGGGTGGCGACGGGGAGTGGTGTTGAGGGGGCACCGGGACGGGGTGAGGGAGGTGTCAGCGCGGGGAGGAGACGCTGCGAAGAAGTCGGGGACACCACCGTAGGGTCCGAGCACCACCACGTGGTTGGAGGCATCAGCGACAGCTGGGGCACCGAGATCGGGGTGGGACATCGCGATAGGATCAGGGCAACGCCATGGCGCTGGGGTTGTCGTTATCAGGTCGGTCACCACCATGCGGTCAGGGAAACAATCACGGGGTCAGGACACCACTGTGGGGTCGGGGCAGCACCGTGCGGTGTGGGCACCAACAAGAGTTGGAGGCACTCACAGCAGAGTGAGAGCGTGACCGTGAGGCTGGGGGCACCAAGAGAGGGCTGGGGGTCAGGATTGCGCTCATCCTCCCCCCGCTGCTCCCTGCTTTCCATCCCGCCCCCTCCCACCCCACAACACTTCAAAATCTCCCAGAGAGGGGGCAGAGCCTGGAGAAAAGGCTTTATTGCGCAGTGGGGGATGGGGAGGAGCAGTGGGGTGGAGGAGGAGCGGGGTGCCCTAGACCAGGCACGGGGCAGGGCGCTTAGAAGCACTTTCGGTGGACGATGGAGGGCCCGGCCTCGTCGTACTCGGGTTTGCTGATCCACATCTGCTGGAAGGTGGAGAGGGACGCCAGGATGGAGCCACCGATCCACACCGAGTACTTCCGCTCTGGCGGGGCGATGATCTGTCAAAGCAGGGGCTGTTAGCGCGAGATCGGGACCCCCAAAGCACCCCGAGGTCACCCCACCGAAGGGAGGGTTTGGGGTGGGATGATCCTCATCGCCTACTTTGATCTTCATGGTGCTGGGGGCCAGCGCTGTGATTTCCTTCTGCATGCGGTCGGCGATGCCGGGGTACATGGTGGTGCCTCCGGACAGCACGTTGTTGGCATACAGGTCCTTGCGGATGTCGATGTCGCACTTCATGATGGAGTTGTAGGTGGTCTCGTGGATGCCGGCAGATTCCATGCCTGGGATGGAAGGGAGGCTCTCAGCACCCCAACCTCCCCACACCTACACAGGGCTCCCGCAAAAGGCTGCCTATGGCTCATGGGTGCAGTAGGGTGCGCTGGGGCGTGAGCAATGGGGCAGCATTGGGGTGGGCTCACCGATAAATGAGGGCTGGAAGAGGGTCTCGGGGCAGCGGAAGCGCTCGTTGCCGATGGTGATGACCTGCCCATCGGGCAGCTCGTAGCTCTTCTCCAGGGAGGAGGAGGAAGCAGCCGTGGCCATCTCGTTCTCAAAGTCCAGGGCCACGTAGCAGAGCTTCTCCTTGATGTCACGCACGATTTCCCGCTCGGCTGCAGGGGACAGGTGGGCTCAGCGTGGCTCTGCGGGACCGCCATCCCACCACCCCCATCCCTGACCCCGTACCGGTGGTGACGAAGGAGTAGCCCCTCTCCGTGAGGATCTTCATGAGGTAGTCAGTGAGGTCGCGGCCGGCCAAGTCCAGACGCATGATGGCGTGGGGCAGAGCGTAGCCCTCATAGATGGGCACATTGTGGGTGACGCCGTCCCCAGAGTCAAGAACAATGCCTGGGAGGGGAAGAAGGGTGAGGGATGGGGCTCGGAGGCATCCAAAGGACCCCCAATGGTGGACACCATATGTGGGACTCACCGGTGGTGCGGCCGGACGCGTAGAGGGAGAGCACGGCCTGGATGGCGACGTACATGGCCGGGACATTGAAGGTCTCGAACATGATCTGCGAGGAGGGGCGGTGGGTTGGATGGGGTCACACATCTCCACGCCCCCCCCCACGCACACTGAACCCCGCGGCGCCGTACCTGGGTCATCTTCTCACGGTTGGCTTTGGGGTTGAGCGGCGCCTCGGTCAGCAGCGTGGGGTGCTCCTCGGGGGCCACGCGCAGCTCGTTGTAGAAGGAGTGGTGCCAGATCTACGCAGGCAGAAGGGAGGTGGGGTCATCCCGTGGGATGGAACCGGGCCTCTCCCCTCTCCCTGTCCCAGGAGGGTTCTCACCTTCTCCATGTCATCCCAGTTGGTGATGATGCCGTGCTCGATGGGGTACTTGAGTGTGAGGATACCCCTCTTGCTCTGCGCCTCATCGCCCACATAGCTGTCTTTCTGCCCCATGCCTACCATGACGCCCTAACGCCAGTGGGAGAAATGGCCTCGTTAGCTTCATTTAAGCAATCAGAGGAAGGAGCAGAGAAAGGAGACATCCTGGGACCCACCTGGTGCCGGGGCCGCCCCACGATGGAGGGGAAGACGGCGCGAGGGGCATCGTCACCAGCAAAGCCGGCTTTGCAGAGCCCAGAGCCGTTGTCACAGACCAGGGCGGTGGTCTCCTCCTCACACATGGTGGGGCTGGGAGAGGCTGGCGCTCAGGGGGACCTGGGGGAAAAGCTGGGGTGGGAGGGAAAAATGCATTAAATGCAGCAGATTCAGCTTTCTGCCCGGCTGCCAGGTTGGGCTCTGCATGGTTTGAGGGTTTGAGTTCTTTTGCTGCTGGGGATGCACAGCTCGGCAAAATCCTATGCGGGCCACGATGCTCAAAGTGGGGCAATGCTCAGCCTCAGCACTGCTCCTTCATCTCGTGCCAGCTGATGCCCAAAGTTTGCTCCAAAGCTGTCAGCTCATGGCAGGGAGCTCCGCGTGGCATCCTGAGCTGATACCCCTGAGTGGGGCAGGCGATGCCCAGCGGTGGCCGATCCCATCTCAGTGACAGCCCCTCTGCAGCCTTTCCCAAAAATGGGAAAAAATGCTCAAATGTGCTCTCTCCAGACTGGAGGAAAGCAGGCAAATAGCCCCAAATAAAATAATAATAATAAAGACAGGGATTTCTCCGTGCCTGGAATCATGCAACCCACGCTGGCTGCAGCCTGGTTCTCTTCGGCTCCATGGACGCTGTGGCTGGAGGGGGATCGTGGTGGGGCTCAGCCCCCCCATGCAGTGTAAATGAAGCTGGGGGTATCCCAAAGCCCCGGGGCACCCCAGAGCCCCCAGGGCTGTGCAGGGGGGGTGGGGTTGTTCCTTCCTGTTCCCGCGAGCAAAGAGAAATCAGTGCTGGGCAGTACTCACCGCAGACGTGAGAGCTCCTTTCCTCTGGGACCGAGTCCCGATCTGCTTTGGTATAAATACCACGAGCCCACGAAACCTCAGAGGCGGATCCTCTCTACACAAAGACCCTAAATAGGCTAAGTGATGGTGTGTTAGCCATATGGCCATATAAGGTGTTTTATTGCATTAAATTGACCTTGGACTGATGGTAGGACCCAGCACAGTTAATTATTGTAAGGGAAAAAAAAATCTATGTGGGGATGCTTAGGAGGCAACATCCCATTGGTGAGTCTGTTCCTTTTGTGCTACACTTCAATAAACAGGCGAGACACAAGTCCTTATAAGTGACGTTCAGCAAAAGCGAGGTGGAGGTACTCCGGTCCGATGGCCTTTGGTCCTTTCTGGTTACAACCCTGCCCGGGAGGGCGGTGGCTGTAGGGATGGCGCGGGACTGTGCTGTGCACCTGAGTCATAAAATCATGGCATATCCCAATTTGGAAGAGGTTCGGCATCCCAACAGCACACCAGGTGATGGGCGGTGCATCACAGCCTCGAGGTGCTGTGCTCATCCCTGTGTCTCAGCGTCTCCATCCTGGGGGTTTCCTCCATGGGATTTTTTTCCCTCCCATTATTGCAGTTGTTGGGACCCCGTGGGGCAAATGGGCCCAATTCAGTGCAAGGCTGAAGGTGCTGCAGGAGTCCTAGAAGTGCTGCGTTCACCCTGACAGGGAAAAGGTCCCCTGGGCACCATGCAGCCTCACTAAAACCCCAAACCCTCATCGTTGAGCCCCATGTGGTCCTTCCAAGCCTGGCCCTGCGTGATGGGTGCATCCTCAGCTGCCTTCCAGGAGGGTTTGGAAGCAGGACAATCCCCCAATCCCAGGGGGAGGTGGAGATCTGCTGCCCCCGAGCAGCACTGGGGCCACCCCAGTGCCCCACCATGACAAAGGCACCAGCCCCCATCCCTCACACAGCACCTGCTGAACTGCCTGGTGCCTTTTTAAGGGCAGCCGTCCTCTTCTGGGGCCTCTCAGAAGAGCCTGAGGATGGGAGGAAGCCACGGAGCTGCTATGGGGAGCTGTGGGAAGTGAGGCTGCAGCTGGGGAAACTGAGGCACAGCGCAGGCACTGCCTCCTGCCTTGTTTTGCTGCATCCCGATCCATTCTCGGGGTGAGGGTGGGGAGGTGAGGGTGCAGCAGTGAGGACCCACGAGCTGCGGGGCCGCTGCCAAAAGGGACACAGGAGATCCCACATGGCCTCGGAGCTGTCATTATATCAGTGAGGATGTGGGCACGGTCCCAGAGCGTCCCACAGCGGTGACTCTGCCCCAGTTCCCCCCGTCCCTGGGGGCTGGATGTGTCCCCAGGTCCCAGCTGAGTGTTCAGTGCTGTCGGCACCGCAGCTCACGCGAGACACCCGCAGCCACTTTCATCCATCCCAGCCCGCGTCACAAGGCCTGCTGCCAAACATGAGGTCACCAAGGCAAAAGGTTGCCATATATGACTGCAAAAAAAAAAAAAAAAAAAAAAAAAAAAAGCCAAACAAACACACACACAAAAAAACCAACCCAGCAGAGGGGTAAGGAAAAAAAAAAATCAAAAGGGAGTGGTGGGATGGAGGCAGCCTGGCCACAGGGTTCCATTGCACCCACACTGCAGGGGGACCACAGCCACACAGAGCTGACGGCGTCCCAGCAATAGAAAAGGGAACTGTGCCCACAGCCACGCCACCTCCAGCCCCGCTGTGCCCAAACCATAGCGGTCCCAGCCCTCCTCAGCCCCCCGGTTCTCTCCCAGGGCCACGCAGGGCTGTTCCACAGCCACAGCAGTCCCTGTGCTGGGTCTCAGCCTCGGCACGGAGAGGCTGAAGCCGGGACCGCGGTGGCAGAGCCCAGAGCCGGAGCAGACGCAGCCTAAAAAGGAAAGGTTCGGCCACCGCAGCCAATCCAGCTGCCGGAGCGTGGCCGTGCCCGGGCTGCAGGGAGGGCTGCAGGCAGCCTGGGATGCTCGCAGGAACGCCCGGCATCCCACGGCACGCGAGGCCAACCCCAGCGCCACGAGCGGGAGGGGGCCGCAGGCTGAGGGCAGCGGGGGGAACGCAGAGCTCCCCGCACACCGCCAGACCTCCGCACCTCCCTATATGGGTAACATTCGCACGTTCCGCTGCTGAGGGCTCCTGGCTGGGAGCTCGGGCACGGGCTTGGTCCCGTTCCTGTGTGCCTGAGGGCACAGAGAGGCACGGGTGGTGGGAAACCCCCCGCAAAACATTCAGCCCTCGTTGTTGCAGCAAATAAAGCATTTCCTGCAAAGCGTGGTTTCGTTCGGGCGTCGCTTTGTAGCAAACTCCTTTGAAGGTCCGACAGTCCCAGCTGCAGATGGACGGGGTGCTGGGATGGGGGAGATCTCCCTGACGCAACGAAGCGATGACTGAGTGACTCTAAGTGAAAAAACGCGATTGGAAAAGGCAGCAGCTCAGAGTGCAGCACCGGGAGCACGGCTGCTGCTCGAAGAAGTGCAGCCCTCGGGCACAGCCACACTGCGAGGAATCCGAAAAATCCCCCGTGAGGGTTTATGGGTCACTGGGACAACATGGAGAGGAGGCAGTGAAATGCCCCCAGCTCCTCTCTGCTCGTTGCCGGGCTCTGCTCAGTCCTGAGGCTGCACCAGGAACTGGAAAGCAGCTCTGCTTCAGGAGCTGCAAGGCTGAAGAGCAGACTGCTTCCTTTCACCCATGGGCAGGGGATGGACACTCCGACAGCAAAACCCACCTGGGACAACAGCTTAAAGAAATGAGGGCTGGAAGTCAATTCCCAAGGATGCCACGAGATCCCACTGCTTCCCTCCTGCTGCTGAAACCACACCGATAACTGCAGCAGCAGTTTGTCAGGTAAACCATAAATAAACGGATTCCCTCCCCATTCTCAGCAGCTCCTTCCAGCCCAAGGCGTTAACTCAAAGAAAACAAGAGAGAGAAGCAGCCCATAATACAACCTGTCTGTATTAAACTGTACACCAACGAATGTTTGCTGTTTTGTAGGTAGGAGTACAAGGGCACAGTGTATCCATGTCTGTGCGTCTCCCGGGTGGGAAGGCAGCTCCAGCCCTCCCCCCTGCCCATGCAGATACATGCAGATGATCAGAGCATCCCGACAGAGGACACGGAGAGCTGATGCGTCACACTTTGAGCCTTCCACTTTTCAGTAGTGCTCTTTCAGTGCTGATACAGGTGAGGGCGGAGGCTCAGCGCGACAGCTCAGGGATGCAAAGTCACTGCTTGGCTTTCAACAATGAGGAGCACAGAGAAGGACCCCAGATGGTGCCCTGCATCACTGCAACACCGTGGAGTGCTTGGTTTGGCAAGGACAGGCTTCATAATGCTTTAAGGACTGCAGAGGCAGTCAAGAGCGAGTGTTTAAGGATTCAAGAAACACAACATGCCCAGGAGTTTGGGTGAGCAGCTGAGCCCCACGTGTGGATCAGCCACGGAGTGTACCAATGCTGTAACCATGGGATGGGAGAGCCTTCTCTGTCACATCACCAGCACCAGCCAAACCAAAACCTCGCTGGAGTGAGCGCCCCATCCAGGAAAAGGAAGAAAGTAAGCAGATGCCCCCCTCACCATCACTGGAATTAAGCAGTGCTGCATCCAGGAATCTTCTCACCCTAAACTCTTGAAATGAGGGTTCCCAAAGGAAGGGGAGCACAATGGTTGGGCCCCTTCTTGTTCCACTGGGCAGAAATGCGAGCACCAGGAGGGAGGATGGGTTCTTGCATGGAGTGAGAGGTGTTAGGAAGGTTTAATTTTGAACATTAGCAAAGATGTATCTGCTCCAACCAGCTACGCTCGAGGCCACAATTTACCAACCCAGAAAGAAAGTCAAAGCAGAACATGGGTTAATTTGGGCGAGACCCACTTTGGAAAGCACTTGAAGAGGTTTCACAGCTCAAGGATGCAGCAACTTGCAGGACCCTCCCCATCCAAGAAGCTGGTCAAGCTACAAATTAAATATTTGCTTCAGTGTTAGCTTCTGTCTTTCAATCTCCTGTTAGCTTTTCCCCACACCTTGAACCTCCACACCATTTCCCCAGTCCAACACCAGGCACCAAGTTCATGAGCTGAGGTCAGGGAATCGCTTTTGCCCTGACTGCTCAGGAGGAAGGGAAAGGGGCACCACATGGTGGAAATCATCTGCTACAGAAGGAACCAAAACTTTACCTAGGCCTAGAGGGAAGGTAGGTGGTTTTACAGTGGGTATTTAAGGCAAGAGGCCTATCGTAGATCCATCAGCACCACATCTCTCTCGACTACTGACACATGATTGCAAGTCTGGAAGAGAAAGAAGAAATGGGGTTATTCAGATATTCCCACAGCTCAGGCATCTCCTCCATCTCCTGATGCAATCTGCATCCATTGGCCTTCTGAGAACTGCCCTCTCCTCGCAGTGAAGAAACAAAAGAAAGCTTTTGCATCCCAACTCCAGTGAGAAGCCCCTGTGAGGCTCTCTCCTGTCCTGGGCCACAGAGCAGTGACTCACCACGGATATAAACTCAAGTGAACTGTCCAGTATGCTAACGTCTGGTACTACAGTCCCCAGTGCCCTGTGAGGCAACTTACAGTGAAGAGAGGAGGGTCTTTGGAGTGTGGGTGGAATCCTTTCTGTCGACAAGAGGAGATCTCCTCCAGGCCGTGTTCTGTCAGCTTGAAAAACCCTGTCCTAGAAATAAGCACAAACTTCATAAAGCTCAAGCCTCTGCAAGCAGAAACAGCTGCTTGTGCACTTCAAGAGCATGTTTGAATCTGCTTGTCTCAAGCACGAGACCCCACACGCTCTGCAAGGCACTCCTCTGGCAGCTTTGTGGCTGCAGAGCTGCTCCCTACCACAGCTGGGCAACCACACTTACTCCTGGTACTTTGGAGAACACACAATAGCGATGGACTCTGGCAGCATCATCTGGTAGGAGCAGTGTGTGTGCAGGTCGACGCTGGAGAGGAAAGCTGTCTGCGTGGGGTGAGTCTGAAACACAGGGTAAGAGAAGAGAGAACAACACAGCAGGTTTGGATGGGTTTTTTCACTTGGCATCTGCCAAGTGGAACAGTAAAGAGGCACAGCTCCTCAGATGGCACAGAGGACTTGCTAACATGCTGAAAGTTGTTCTGGATTGCTCCAAAACATCTGCTCCTCCTTTGCATTTGGAAAGAGGACAGGAGAAGCTCTACTTTTCTGGCCACGTCCCTTGCAAACTATATTGTAATACACAGCATTTTCCTTGCCCTAAATGCAGGGCACCCTGCAGGGCAGTCACACGCTTCCGAAGTGCAGCTATCTCAGGGCACAGCATCACCAGATGCACAACATATCACCACAACATTCCAAGAGACCACATCCCATAAAGATGGCAAAGCTTTTAAAAATCACAGACAACATCCAACGCACTCAGCTCCTGCTGAGAGATTTCATAGCCTCACTCTGGCACAAAGGCCTTTCCTTCTTCCCCTGTAAGGCTTTCGTTGCCTTTTTGTAGCAGAAAGCTCCAAGGGATTCCCAAGGGTGCCTGGATGTTGCGGGGCCATCACTGAAGAGTTAACACTGACAGCAGACACCCGCACATATCAGGCACACTCAGCAGGCATTTATTTGTCAAAGTCTGCAAAGCAGCTGCTGCTTTCGAGAGATTACTCAGCAGCACCAAACGTTTTGCTTGGCACACATCCGACTGCCAAAGGCTCCACGGGGACAGGCAGCAGGGAGCCAGAGGAGGAATCTGGAGCTGGCACACCCTGCGGCAGAGCAGCACACAGCTGTCTGCAAAAAGCTGTGTACTATAGGGACACATCACTGCAGAGGCCATGCACCGACAGCAGGAGCTCCAGACAGAAGACTGGGATGTCCTAAGTCTGCTTTTAGCCCAGTGTCCCACTTCTAAAGGGGTCAGTGTTCTAGGAAGGGATCTGAACCTCCAACAGGCCTGAATTTCTCAAGCAACACAAGTTGTGAGCAAGACTGCATCACAGAGGAAAGGATGCAGATAATGGCAGGACAAGGGGAAATGGTTTTAAGTCGAGGAAGGGAAGATTTAGTTTGGATGTCAAGGGGAAGTTCTTTACAGAGAGAGCAGTGAGGTGCTGGAACAGCTGCCCAGAGAGGCTGTGATGCCCCGTCCAGCCCTGGAGGTGTTGGAGGCCAGGTTGGATGGGGCCCTGGGCAGCCTGGGCTGCTGTGAAATGTGGAGGTTGGTGGCCCTGCGTGTGGCAGGGGGCTGGAGCTTCGTGATCCTTGAGGTCCCTTCCAATCCAACCCATTCTATGATTCTATGATGCTGACAGCTCCACACCAAATCCTCCATCAAATCCTCCTCCCCCAGCCCATCTCCCCACAGCCTTTTCCTTCCCAGCTCAAAGCAAGGTCAGACTGGAAGTGAAGCAGAGATGAGCGGCTCACATGGATCCAGCCGAGTGTAACGAGACCATGCTGGTCCTGGATCAGGAAGAGTTCCTCCTCATTCTCTGTGTTGCAATAATCAGGGCCTCCATATTGCTTGGGAATGATGACGTGGGTTATGGTGAACTCGTTCCTCATCTGCAAGGCAGCACAGGGAGGCTGTTACCTTCCAGAAACGCCCCCCAAACAGGAAATCTGCTGCCTCCCACTGGTGCAAAGGTAATTTCCTAAGCTTTGGGAATGAAGCATTTCTGTGTTCATCACTCAGGGGCCCAGCAAGGGGAAGAGCAGCTCTACAAACAAGCTCGAGTGCATCTACCATCCACGGTAAGGGAAACTGTATGGTAACTGTATCTGAAAAAGGAGTCACAGATTCAGTCTGAGTCAGCCTGTGGCTGTTAGTTCATCTTCTCTGTGAGCACCCACAGGAGCTCAGCCCCACACTCCCATCTGAAGGAAATCTCTGCACTCACTCAGAGCTTTTGCCTCATAATTAAATAGTCACCAAGTATCCAGAGGGAACCAGATTGCAGAAAGTTGCTACATCAAACTATTTCATTTCAAAGGAAACTTCGGTGAGCAAAACAGCCCCAGGTGACAAAGGAGAGAAGCTGGACTTGCCAGCAGAAACCTCTGCACACAAACTCATTGAGGGAAAACTGCCTTCAGCCTGTGCTTGCACAGCCTTGTCTTGGTGAGGGTCCTGGCTCACAGATGGGACTCATGGCAATCAGAGAGAGGAAGCTGAACACTCACAGGAACTGCTGGCTGTCACTCCACATTGAGGCACATTTCCTTACACACAGACTGAGGAAACCTTTGGGTTAAAAGCAGAGGCAGCCTGGCCCCTACACTCCTATGAAATCATCAGTGAAACTGCACTCTGGCAGAGTCCTCCAACCACTTCCAAACCTATTCTACTTAAGGAAAAGGCCTCTGTCCTGCTTCCAGGGGCTTAATTACTATTATCATCTTACCAGCTTACCACAGAGGATCCCACACGTCTCCACACCTCGGGCTGTGTTAGCATCAGCCAGCTGGAGGAATTTATGGCACAGCTCTCTGGGGACAATGACCTGGCGAAGGGCTTCCATGCCTGCAGCTGTGGGGAGAATTGGGAGCACAATGAGCAATGATAGCCAGTGCCACTGGAGAGGTGTTCCCTCAGTTCAGACCTAAAGGGACTAGACAGAAAGAAATCAGCCTGGAAACATTAACTGCTCTGCTAACTCTAATGCCTACTCCTCTATTGGCAGTCACAGGTAAATAAAGTCACAGTAACACTCCATAAAAGACAGTCAATACCTCTTTCAAAATAAGGAAAGAGATATGTAGAAAGAAAAGAGGTTTAGAATTCTATGAGTATGTGTTTGGCTGAAGAAAATGAAAACACAAACACTCATAAAATGTTACTTAAAAGTAAGATGTTTCTCTGGTTAAGAACCAGTCGTTTAAAAATGTCTGGATTGCTATTTTGGATCTATACTTGGCAAAAGAGGAGAGTTCAGCCAGTCTAGCCAGGAATTAAGCCCCAATCTCCAAAAAGTATTTGGATCTAGGAAGGTCAAAAGCCAAACAGGTTGTAGATTTTAGGTCAGCAGAGAAAGACTGAGGCTGGATTATTAGAAAACAGTTTCTCTCCAGCCTGCAAACCTTTGCTGGACATTGGGGAGAGCACCCCCAGTAGCCTGGAAGACCAAATCCCCAGAAAGAATGGAGATCTGATGAAACAGTTCCAAAAGCCTCTCAGACAGCTCAGCTCCTTGGCTCTGTTTGGCTCAGCCCCAGAAAGGGAGAAGAATGCACAGGAGATGTACTAACTGTGTTCTGTGCTCCCCAAAGCACAAGGTTTCAAAGATCTGTCCACAACAGGAGGTTTGGCTGAGACAGGGGGGGATGGACTCCCAGAGTGAAGTGGAGAGACAGGAACCCTTGGGGTTAAATCAGTAGGTGGCTTTTCCATGCCAGGGATGAGGGGTCCATCCAGAGACTCAGCACTTGGCTCAGGCTTTCCAAATTCCTGCACTATCCTCAAACGTTCCTTTTCCAGCTCCTGTCGTCGAATCATCTCCTCGAAGGCAAGAAACTGCTCTTGCTCTGCCTGCTGCTGCTTCATTAAGGCTACACGATTTCTTTCCTCTTCTAACTGCTGCTGCAAAGCCAAGTTCCGTGCATCTTCCTCTTCCTTCTCTTTCTGCAAGACAAAATACACCAAAGGACATCAGCAGACTCGAAGGACATCAGCAAATATCACTCCTTTAGAACTGCAGCTTCCAGCCTGCTTGGAGACCCTCAGCAACCACAGACCATCCCTAAATGGTCTGCAGAGATTAACCAACAAGATGTACTTTCTGCACAGATCAGCACTTCTATCAGAAAACCAGCCAGACCAGAGCAGTAAACTGCTGCCTCACCCAGGCTGTTGTGTGGGAACATGATTCTAGATTGATTTCTCTCTCTTCTCTCCAAAATAGCATTTTCATAAAGCAAAACTGACTGCAGAGCTTTCTGCTTCGCCCACAGAACCCCAGATCCCTGCTCATACTGTCATGAGGCATCTGCAGAATTTCTGAGCCATAAGACCTCACACACTGAAACAAAAAGAAAGCCAAATAAATGTCCCAGCTCAGACTGCAACAAAATGAGACGCAGGGACACCTGTGACAAGTTCACCCACGTAATGACAGCAGAGACAGCGCCATGCTGCAGGTGATGAGGATGGACTCCGAAAGCTGGGGCCTCCCAGAGTTCATCTTTCAGAGTGCTCAAGGAGCCCTGGAGACCCCTTCCAACCCCTTGGTGGCTGAGAATGGAAACCCTTCCAAACCTTTTGAGGCTCTGCACGCTTCCCAAGAAGCAGAAGCCTCCAATCTCCTCTCACTCACCTTCTGCTCCATGTACTTAGTGTAGTCCTTCGTGTACCTCTGTAATAGCTCCTTCTTGAGGACTTCAGCTCTGGGAAAGGCTATTTCCTTCAGCTTCTGAAGGGAAGAAACACAGTTCTAAGTGCAAGAGCACCAAGGCAAGAAAAGCAGGCCCAGAATGGATGAAAGAAGCAATAGATTCTTGGAGAAAATAAACCCCAAAGCGTTTTCAACAGCAGCCACTGAAGACTTGGAACATTACTGCTTACTTTCATTGTCTCCTTCCTTTCAGGTACGACGGCAGTTTTGTAATCACGATGCTTTGGCAGCTTCTCAATGAAGAGCCTATAAACACAGGAGAGAAATCTGAATTCCTGAATCCCAGCAGAATGGTGCCAGCAGAAGGAAATGGCATTTGGGGAGGTATGTATCATTTGCCTCCAGCACAGCATCTCTGCTCTGCCACTTCCCTGAGCCCTGTGCAATCAGGATGGCTGTCTGCCTTTCTGCAATCAACTCTCCACCAAACAGTGGCTTTCTGAGCTCTTTGTGGCATGCAGGGTTCTTGCTCAGCCCCAGGAGAGCACCTTGCACAGGACTTTTCTCCCATCTGGGCTTTGGTGATGATCCTCTGGGTTAAATACTTCCTTAATTTTTATTTTTTTTGGAAAACCAGTTTGATAAACCAGTCTAAAACCATCGATAAACCAGTCTGAAACACCAAGGATGCTGTCAGTGTTTCAGGAAGGACTTGGGCACCTGCCTTCACCTCTGAGAACATCCAAAGAGAGAACAGACAAGCTCAAGGACTCATCTTAACTCAGTGCTCACACAGTCCTGCATGGGGGGAGAGAACAGTTTCTGCAAGGGAAGGAGAAATTAACTCAGACCTTGAATAGGAAACCTGCAGAAAGGCTGTGCACAACCCCACGAGGTCAGGGCAATATTTCAGGCCTTTTTCTAGGCAGCAGAGCTGGTTCTAAGCAGATTTCTGGGAGAGAAACTCAAGACTGAGCTCGATATTACCTCGCTCCCAGCACAGATACAAAGAGATTAATTTGTGGTTTCTCTACAGATAAACCTGCACCAGAATAGAAGCTCCTCCTCCTTCCAGGGTGCAGCTTAGGACACAGGAAAAGAACACTGCAAGCACAGCAGCAAGGTGGGAAGCCCACAGACACAGGGCCATCTTCTCAGCACCACGGTGCTTCCCAGGCTGCAGGCATCCCATCATTACCCCCAAGTGTGAGTCCAAACCCAATGCTCCCTGAGCAGCTCAGAGCCGTGCCCACTGCCCAGGGGAGCTGTGCCACCCCCTCCACCCTCCAGTGCAGAACTTCTCCCTCACCCCCACCTGCCTGTTGCAGCTCTGTGTCATTCCCTCAGTCCCTGTTGCTGTCACCAGAGAGCAGAGCTCAGTGCTGTCCCTGTGCTCCCTGTGAGGAGCTGCAGCCACCACAAGGCCTCCCCCCAACCCCTGTGCTGAACAAACCAAGGGACCCCATCTCCATAGCCTTCCTTTGGATGCTCTCCAAGAGTTTTAAGTCCCTCTTGTATTGTGGTGCACTCAGGGTGTGTGGTGAGGCTGCACCAGTGCAGAGCAGAAGGGGAATAAAAGCAATGAGCAGGGACAGAGCAGGGAGCAGCTCCGTGTGCAGGCAGAAGGAAGAAGAGTAGAGAGCACAGCACAAACAAGCCAAGCAGAGCCAAGTGGGAAAGCCACGGTGTGAGCAAAGAGCTTTCCTCCTGCTGTGAAACCACTGCATGTGCACTAAATAAACCCATCTGCTTTAAAACCCAGCCCTCTGGGAAAAGGAAGACCTTCTCACAATCCCAGCCCTTGGTTGTACTTGTGGTTACCATGGAGAGCATGAGGATGCCAGAGACCGCGGGATCAGCACAGCCATGGCACGGGGAAGCTGTGAGGTCCCTGCTTGGGGCTGGTGGATGCAAAGTAGGTCACTGTGTCAAGGAGACAAAACAAGGCAGTGATCACTGCCAACAGATTGAAGATTAAAATGGAAGGGATTCATTAAGAAGGATTAAGAGCAGATGCTAGCCTGGGGAAGACAGAAGAAACAGCAGAGGCAGCTGGCTTTCCAGAAGGCAAGAAGGGGAACAGAGAGCAGCGGGGTGCAGGGAGGACCTCAGGCAGCCAGAGGAAAACCTTGAGGGAAGACCAACAGCAGGCTGAGGAAGGAATAAGGAAGGAATAATTCTCTGAATAAGAATGCTTCGCATTTCCTACCCACAGCCCAGATGAGGCTTGGCAAGGCTTAAACCCTCAGCCCCCATCACCAGAAGCTTTGGGTTGGTTCAAACCTCTGCCTGTTGCGAGTCTGCTGTGAACGGAGCGGCTGCTTGGCACTGAGCAGCCACATCGTAGGCTATTTTTAAGCACTGCTACAGCACACATGCCAAACCAGTGTCTCTCGAGTCCCTTTACACCCCTCACAAACCCTTGGAGCCAATCCTAGCAGCTCGCAGTCACACGGACAAACCAGGAATCCACATCTCCCAGGAAATTCGTCTCACGTTTCCCTGCTCTGCTCTGCCTTGGCTCAAAAAGGCTCCAGCAAACTCCTGCTTCGAGAACAAATCCATTCTGAATGGTGCAGAAGCTGATGATGAAGACAAACAAGCAGATGTCTTTCAAAGTGACAGCACTGACATCTGTAAAGTGCAGCCTGGTTGTTCTTAGAGACACTCGTGCCTCCCTCCTGCCCACTGCAGGATGGGCACGAGCTTCATTTCAGCATGGGAAACAGAAACACTGAAAACACGTCGAGATCAAGTGGGAGACTGAGCACCAAGAATGGAACTGGCTGCTTCAGTGGGAATCTCAGTGTAGATCCACCCTCAGATTATCCCATATCGATCAAAAATCCTCCCCAGACAAATGGCTGTCGCTCAGGTGTCACTACCTGAGGAGTTCCTGCAGGGAAATAAAGGGACATCCAGCTTCCCAAAGCCGTGCAGTTGACACAAAGCCAAGGACTTGCTCCTGAGGATGGCACGCTTGCTCCTAACAAAGACACCACGTGCAGAGCTGTAGCCAGGAGCCTCTCACACACTTCTCAGGGCTGAAGTCCTCCTCTTCACAATGCTGCAGCCTGCACTAGTCCATACTTTCCTGCTGGGGAGCTGAGGAGAGGCAGCCAAGCCCAGAGTCACACCAGTGACCACGGATTTGAGCTGAAGGAGCCAGAGAGGGGGGTGGGAATAAATCAAATCCCATTTCTAGAAATGGGAGAGCAGAGCAAGCTCCACCAGAGACTCCAGTTACAGCGCTTTGCTCTTGCCTTCCAGATCACAGTCTCAGGGAAGGACACCTCAAACAAAGCTCTGCCAAGCCTCTCACTTCCACAAGAACATTACTCTTCCATTTAAAGAAATGAGATGATGGCATTAACTTTGTATCTTCAGATAATGCAAGCTGGCAGCTCATACTCATCAACATGAGAAATCACACCACCAAAAGGGAAAGCTTTTCACCTTTCCCGCAGCCTGAGAGCCAGGCTAATGTAAATGCCACAGGCATCTGAAAGTTGCTGGAAGAACAGCAAGCCAGCACCTAGCATTGCTGTAATGAAAGAGCAAAGGCACGTTTCGTTCATTTGTTTAGTTAAAGAGCTTCTCCTTCAGCCCCAGCTATGTAACCAGCCTGGAAACCTTCCCGATGGTTTTACACTTTGCAGCTCCCTACGCAGCGACAATGACCATAAAAGCTCAGGAAGTGCAGGGCGGGAAGAAAAGCTAATCAGAGAAAAATGTGTTGGGTTGAAGGAGGCTGGGGCAGGAACCCTGTGCACACAGGCAGGCAAGAAAGGAAAACACCCATAGAAATGCCAAGCTCGTTCTGGATACTTGGGTAGAACAGCAGAAAGGAGACTCGACCCTCTGGTGAGTGAGAATGGGAGGATTTGGGGCAAAAAGCCTGAGGGAACAGGATACTCAGTGCTGCCAGGGTATTTCCTGAGCATCACTACTTTCAGCCCTTTGAACACAGCAAGAGACACACGTTTGCACCACTCGTACTCCGAGCTGCCCAGGCAAAAGCAGAGCTGCTGCCACGTCACTGCATCGGCACGGCGCACGCTCTGCTCTGCAGCGTGGCTTTCGGACCCAAGATGGTTTGTTCCCAGCCAGCCCTGGAGGTGACAGCAGGAACAACTCCACGCTTGTCCACATGGACAGCCTCTGTGTTGGAGACCCGGCAGCTGTGATACCAAACAGGGTCTTGGTGGGTTTATATACAAACTCTGGCTTTTCAGAAGAGTGTTCAGAGCCTGGAGATCTCACGTACCGTCCAAGTCAGAAGACTGGGGTCAGGTTGTTCAGACCTGGGACTCTTTTCCTCATGTCCTTCCTCAGAAGGGTCTGGGTGCAAATATACCTGCACGGTGTGTGGGAGGAATTACACTATTTTCTAGAACAAAACCTCCAGTGCTGCACAGCTGATTTCTGTGCTGAAGGTGAAACGTGGTGACTGCTGTAAAAGGTTGTCGTAGCTTAACCATAAAAAAAGCTTCTCCTCTGAAGCTGGTTTATCAGAGAACCACAACCAGCCTTCATCTGCTGATATTGTGACCTTTGACCATGGATGCCTGCCAATCCATATGACATCACAGTTCTTGAGATCAACCTAACCACTCCACAGCAATAAAACACCAGGAAGTTTTTAAATAAAAAGAGCCAACACCTTCCTCCTGCTGACACAGCTATATAAGGTCAGTCTGATCTCAGGGAATTTTTACTGGCATTCTGCAAAGCAATGAGCAGTGCTTGTACCTTGCACCTTTACAATGTGGTCACCCTAACCAGGTCACCTGTATCAGTTCAAAAGGGGCAAAGCTCTGGACAGAACCTGGTTCTTCCAGCTCAACAACGTCTGTACACACTCAAAATAACCAACTGAAACCCCACAACCCCTTGCATCAACACAACTTAATTGTAAGCAAAGTAGAGCTGCTCTTACGTGATGTACTTGTTGTACAGGATGAAGGCATGCTCAATATTGCCCTCCTCTGAGTAAATGGTGGCCATGCGGAGGATTTCCACGCCGGAGCGATAGTAGCGCCGCAGTGGGACATCCTCACTCACTTCCACAGCACTCCCCACCCGGATCAGGCTTTGGACACGCTCCTGTGGTGGGAGGCTGACATCAGCATGGTTGGACATAACGAGGCACATCAAACCTGCCGCAGCGCTGAGCAGCTCTGCAGTGGGAGAAAAGCCGAGGGAGTCAAAACCACCACAGAACAGGTTACATGTCTGGTTTCCCTGACAGAAATCATCCCCCCAGCTAATGCAAAGGTCAGGATGTCCTGAGGGAGAAACGTGGGAGAAGCCAGGCTCTTTTTGGACACAGCACTTGGATATAAACCTTTATGACCTGAAAAGCGGCCATGAGCTCAAGCTCATTCCTTGAGTAACCCATCTCAAGCTAAGGTCTGAGTGATGCGAATCCTACAAAAAACAGCTCCTCCTTTCTCTTCGTCTCTCTGTGCAACACAAGTGCCAGCCATTGATTTGGGATCAGTCGGCCAACACGTTTTCCTTGGACGTGAGCAGCAGCAGCTTTACACAGGGTTCCTACACTGCACACCCCTGATCGCTCACGCGGTAGTGAGGAGAGCTGCAGGCCGTGCTCCCAGGCACTGCTGTTGGGCAGAACCGCCCCTGTCCGTCGAGCCGGCTCCCAATTGGTCTCACTCGGACTCAGACTGCTCCGTGCCGCAGAAGGCACCGCTGTCACCCCAGGAACGCCCCCTCCCCTCTCCCTTTCCCACAGTGCCCCAAGAAAGGCAAACGAGTCCCCGCCGAGCTGCTGCCGCCCCACCCCGCTGCCCCCTGGGAAGCATCTCCAGCCCCACAGCCGCCACGGCGCAGGTGGTGGAGCGGCCCGCCGCCCCCAGGACTCCGCAGCCCTTCACGCCCAAAGCGGAGCACGAAAGGTGACCGGACGCTCCCAGCGGAGCATCCCCCCCCCCCCCCCCTCGAGCGGGAACGGGCGGTAGGGCCGAAACGGGGCACGACCTGCGCCGGGTGGACAGCCGCAGCCTGCACGCAGCGCTTCCGGGTTGACGCCGTGACCCCGCCCCCTGCTGTTTCAGCACCCAATCACGACTCCTCCTCACATCCGGGCATCTCGCAGCTGCATCATGATTCCGCCCGGCCTAGCGGCTGCCATTTTGAGGCCGGGCGGAAGTTCGGCGTCGTCACGCCAGAGGGGCGCCGAGCCTTAAAGGGGCCGCTCTCAGTCCGGGCTCGAGGCTCACCCCTGCAGGGCTTCTCGTCCCCACCGGGCTGGAGAAACTGGCCCAGAACATACATTTAGGACGTAAGCAGGGCACAAGTTTACTCTAGCAAATGCGAGTGAAAAAATAAATTAAAAAAAAAAGTCACCTAGCTTCAGGCCAAATCCTATTTCTTCACATGTATTAAGGAAATGATCAACAAAAGCCCTTATGTGGAAGGTAAAAGAGATGCTCCTGATGATGTTTCTTTAGAATTAATCCAGTTCCATTTATTCCCTCCATCACTTGAGAAACGGAGTCAGGACTGCAGAATATCACATAGCAATTCAAAAATTCTGAGTCAGTTGTCAAAAGTAGACACAGGAGAGTGTAAAAAAGGGGGAAAAAAAAAAACAAGAGAAAGAAGAGAGCTGTGCTGATCTCAAGAACATCTCCATCCACTTGCAGTTCCCACCACCCAGCTCAGCTGCTGGTGGATGTCACAGTTCACTCAGTTTGGAGCCTCTGCGCAACTCCTTTGTGGAAACACAGCCCTGAGTGGACGCTGCTGTGCCTCTCAACTCTGCCATACGTTTCTTACGCCGCCGCCGCCGCCGCTTCCTGGCCACGTGTGTCTCCTGTGGTTGTTGCTGGAGGGGACTTGGAGCTAGGAAGCACACTTCATTGCGCTGCATGTTGTAAGGCAAAGAAACTGGACAGTTCCTCGGACCCAAACTACAAGGCCACCTTTTCTCAGCCATCCCAGGTTTGTGCACAAGCTCCTGGCGTTGTTCGGGCACTCCGTGATGTCGCTTTTTCTTCTTTTTGGCACAGCCAGAATTCCTGAAAGAAGATTTGGAAGTCAGTACCTGGAGAATTCAACCCCCTCCTGTCTCTCCCAGGTTCTGCTGAGGAGTTTTGGATCCTTTCAGCCCTGTGGCTCAGTCCCTTTTGCCTCAGACTAAAATGTGCAACACGCAGGAAGAGCTGTCGGCTCATCTCCTAGACACTGCTTTCTTACAGCTGTGCAGCATCAAGGGCTGCTTCCAGCAGGAAGCATTTTGTACACTCAGCAGAAGCGGGGCTGAAGAAGCCACTGTCCAACAGCCAGCGGGCACTGATCCCAGCAGATGGCTTTGTAGCTCCCACACCATCCAGTGGAGGCCAGACCAAGGCATGTGACCCAAGCAAAGAAGCAGCTCTTTAGCTGCCTTCACTGCTCCCCTACCATCCCTGCCAGATGGGGTGACAGAAAAACAGCTCCCACTGACCCAAACGAAGTGCTCTTGTCCCTGAAGTATCTCACAGTTTGAGAACATTGTAGCTCCGCCAGGAACTAACCTACACTGTAAGGAATGCCACTCCACATCTGCAGTGTGTTATGCAAAGGCAAAGAGCTTCATGCTGCTGCAGACACGAGGAACACTTCAGCATTAACAAGACAGAGGGAGGATCCCCTGCCTCCACAGCCCCTAGAAATGGCAATGGATGCTCTCTTGTATGTAGTGAAGTTGCATCTAAACTTGTGAAAACATGAGTTTAAGTTACTTAAGGAGGAAAAAAAGAGCTTTTTTTGTTCTATCTGCTCAGCTGTACAGTAAGCACGGAGGAAAGAGGCAAAAACCCACCTGGACGGTGTTAACAGGAGGTGTTCTGGACGCTGTGGGTGATGTTCTGCCTTCTGCTTTCTACTGTTCAACACAGTGCCCACTCTTCCTTTGAGGGGGATTGACCCCAAATTCTTCATTTCACGTTTCCTTAAACAGAACTCTTGGTCACAGCTGGGCTCACAAACCATTCATCGAGTGATCACAACAGCTCTCTCACGCTTCAATCAATCCCTTTCAAAACTCCCAAGGAAGGCAGCTGGTCAGGCTGTGCAGATCTGTAACCCCATGTGTCCCAGCTGCCCACCTTCCTCATCCCAATTCCACCCTACCTCAAGCAGCAGCAGTCAGCCAAGCTTAAAATCTAATTATTGCAGCTCTCGTTGTGTGTGTGCACTCACATTCCAGATCTTCTCCGGAGATCTTCAATGTAGTTCATCCTCTCGATGGGGTGCCCTCGAGCTCTGTTGAACACTGGAGAAAGAAAGGTCTGAGTTCTAACAGCACTCCAATGGAACGAGCGCAAGCCCAATTAAAACCAGAAGCCCACAGCAGGTATTTTATATCTTGACAAGAAGGACATACATGTACGTACACTCTATTGCGGCGTTGGGCTCCATGCCTTCAACGTCAATCAGGTACCTGAGCAGACCAACAAGACAGCTCTAATCACACAAGTAACCCCAAAGACATTTACAGATCAGAGAGAATTCAAAAATAAGTGGGAATTTTTTAGAGCTTCTGTTCACAAGCCAAATTTGAGTATCAGCATTTTGTTGCCTCTTATTCCCCATTTCAACAACTCCCCGCAAACATCTTTTCTAAGCTCACGAGCTTCAGGTCCTTGCAGGCCTTGGATTACACACTTTTACTGCTGAAACTGCCAGCACCCCCACTTAATGCCCTCTGACCACAGACAACTCACCTACAAACCAGGTAGCCAGTTCTGTTTAAGCCATGTGTGCAATGCACTCCAATGAGTTTATCTGTAACAAACAGCAACCAGGTCATATTTTTGCAGTGTTGTTTTTCCTAAAACCAAGTCAGAGCAAAGCAAGCTCGACATTTGTCCTCCAACAGTCACAAGTGTAAATAAACTGAAAGGATCATGCAACAAAGTCCCATTTGTGGTTGGTATCACAGCTGATTTGGCTCACTGGCTCATTTCACCCCATATCTGCACGGTCAGACAGCTCACTGCAGGGAGGACGTTTTTAAAAGCTCTATGAAAGGCTACCCCACATTTCCCAATCTCAAACAGCTCACTGTTCACACCACTGCTCATCAACTACCAGTGCTTACAGCGAGCCTACAGACACAGTCCCTGCCTCAATTAACACATGACCCACTGCTACTTCTCAGCCAGCATGAACTCCTCCACCTCAACAGACTGATCTCATTGCTTCGACATTCAAACACCAAGTGGAGGAAAAGAAATCCATGCTGTGCATGAAGGTTAAATGAGAACACCAGTCTCCAAGGCTACACTGCCCTTCCCATAGTCAGCACTGGGTAACAGAAGGGAAATTCACATTACCGTTGTCTTTGTTGTCTCTCAAAAAGTTTTCCACAACACACTTGAATTGAAAAATAGTCTGACTGTTTGGTATTTCGTGTCCCATTGTCAGGATCTTTGAATACCTGAGTGTAGCTGGCAGCTCCTACAAGAAACAAAGGAGGACGGTAGTTACTCCACAGTCCTCACCTAGTAGAGAACTGCTGACGAACAGATACAAGAAATTGGCATTCCAACTGAAACCAAAAGAGCAGCAACAGTTTTAGGTAAGACGACTTCAACCCTTTAACACATTGTCAATATTTCAGAACAACCCACCTGTGCTTTCACTCCTTCCACCCTGAGAAGGGCAAAGCACTGAGGTGGGAATAACTTTTCCTGTACATATCCGCACATTTAACACCATGAACCAAAAACCACTGTAATCAGTTTCTTGTTCAGCCCACAAAAACTCCCTTAGGGTATCCAAAAACCTGTGGTGGCTGTAGAAAGAGAAGGGCTGGAGACCTCGGTGTCACACCTGATCAAATACAAAGACTCCATCTCAACCGCTGTGAGATGCTTCCCCGCATTCCCTTGGAAGGGAATTGAGGCATTTCGTGCTCTTTAAAGTTACCTTCTCACAAAAATCATCCCACTCTGCAGCAATATCAAGGTTTAAAAAGACCATTTCTCTCCCCTATGCAGAGTCCAACACTGACCTCTGGTCCGTAGTAGCGCGTTGTGTACGTCAGGTCAATGATGAGGCCCAGTTCTTCTTTCTGCTCTTTGATTTTCTCAATGAGGTCACAAGGCGAAAATCTCTCCTCTGGATGAAGGTTCTGATTAAAGCTCTGAAGGAAAGCAACATTCAGCAGCAAATGTCAAACACAGCTTCACTGTGACTGGTGAACTGCTACACCTCCCAGCAATCACAGAATCATAGAATGGCTTGGGTTGCAGAGGACCGCAATGCTCATCTGGTTCCAACCCCCTGCTGTGTGCAGGTGACCAACCAGCAGCCCAGGCTGCCCAGAGCCACATCCAGCCTGGCATCGAATGCCTGCAGGGCTGGGGCATCCACAGCCTCCTTGGGCAACCTGTGCCAGTGCCTCACCACCCTCTGGGTGAAAAACTTCCTCCTCATATCCAATCTAAACCTCCCCTGCCTCAGTTTAAAACCATTCCCCCTTGTCCCATCAGGATCCAACTTCTATCCGTCATCCACCATCTGCTCAGGGATGAAAGAAACAACGAAGACAAATCACTGAACTGTAGGGATTGGAAGGAACCCGTAGAGATTTCAGCCCACAGCCCAGCCTGATCGGGCTTTGCATTGGGACGAACCGGGCACGGACGGCCCCTGTCCTCAGCTCCCCGTGAGCGCAGCCCCGAGTGAGCAACAGCCGTGAGTGACAGCGCGGCTCGCGGTGCTGCTCGCCGCTCCCCCTCAGCACCGCGACCCCCGGGGCGGCCCTCGGCCCCCGCTCACCTTCCTCAGGGGCACTTTGAAGGCGATGAAGCGGGTGCCCGGCAGCCTGCGGCCCAACGGGACGTAGTCGGTCCACCTGCAAATGGAAGCGGAGGGACGTTAGAACCGCAGTTGGGGCAGCCCTTTCGCAACGCCGTGCGGAGCAGCCCGTGCTGCACTCACCGCTCGGGGACGCGGGAACGGCCACGGCCCGGCATGCTGACAACGGAACGGAGACACGGCCGTGACTTCCGCTTCCACCACTTCCGCTTCCGCCGCCATGACCTCGCGCGCCATCCGTCTGCGTGACGTCATCAGGAGGAGCCGAGATAGCTGCAACCACAGCGCCTCTTGGCGGAGCGGGGTGGGAACCTCTGGAAGAGCTCTGCAGGGATTCCTCCCAGCCCCTGCGCTTTGTGACAGACAGATGGGTGAAAGCAGACAGCCAGCAGGTGGAAGTTTGGTGGCTTTCAGAGACAAAGCACCGCAGCCATGCGATGCCACTGGCCGTCGGAGTGTCATCAGCCACGTCCCTCCCTTCGTCTCCACTCACTGCAATGGGAGCTGAGTTGGCTGCACCCGCAGGGATGCAGGGGCACCCGCAACCTCTCTGGGCAGCAGTGCCAGGGCCTCAGCTCCCCCTCTGTGAACAACTTCCTTGACATCTAAACCAAATCTCCCCTCCTTTACGTCCAAACCATTCCTCTTTGTCCCT
>NW_024964280.1:0-663 GCF_019238085.1 Lagopus leucura
GGGGGGGGTCAGCTGTGGGGCAGTCAGTGGGACCATCTGTGGGGCCATGTGTAGGGCTGGCTGTAGGCTCATCTATGGGGGCTGCAGGGTGACTGGAGGACTGTGGGGTCATCTGTAGGACCATCCGTGGGGCTGCCTGTGCGGTCATCTATGGGGCCGTTGGTGGGGCCATCTATGGGGTATCTGTGGGGTTGTCTATGGGGCCGTTGGTGGGGCCGAATTTTGGGGTGCACGGGATCACAGGTGGTGCACGTGGGGGGGTGCACAGGGGTGCAGCGGTGCTGTGGGGGGCTGCAGAGTTGATGCCTTATGTGGGATGCAGGCGGTGCTGCGGGGGATGCGCGGGGATCCCAGGTGGGAGATGATGCACGGGGCTGCAGAGGCGGTGTTGCACAGGGGGTGCGCAGGAGGTGCAGGCGGTGCAGCGGGAGCCGCGCACAGGGATGCGCAGAGATGCACGGCAGTGCAGGCGGTGCCGCAGGGGATGCAGGAGGACGCGGAGGCGACGCGCGGCGGTGCTGCGGGGCAGCAGATGGGAGCAGCGCGTTGCGGGCGGCGGCGCGGAGCTCAGGGCGCCGTGCGGTGTGCGGGCAGATGGCAGCGGATGGCAGCAGATGGCAGCGGGGGTGGCACGGCCCCCCCCCCTCCCCCCCACATTCGGGG
>NW_024964280.1:673-1336 GCF_019238085.1 Lagopus leucura
GGGGGGGGTCAGCTGTGGGGCAGTCAGTGGGACCATCTGTGGGGCCATGTGTAGGGCTGGCTGTAGGCTCATCTATGGGGGCTGCAGGGTGACTGGAGGACTGTGGGGTCATCTGTAGGACCATCCGTGGGGCTGCCTGTGCGGTCATCTATGGGGCCGTTGGTGGGGCCATCTATGGGGTATCTGTGGGGTTGTCTATGGGGCCGTTGGTGGGGCCGAATTTTGGGGTGCACGGGATCACAGGTGGTGCACGTGGGGGGGTGCACAGGGGTGCAGCGGTGCTGTGGGGGGCTGCAGAGTTGATGCCTTATGTGGGATGCAGGCGGTGCTGCGGGGGATGCGCGGGGATCCCAGGTGGGAGATGATGCACGGGGCTGCAGAGGCGGTGTTGCACAGGGGGTGCGCAGGAGGTGCAGGCGGTGCAGCGGGAGCCGCGCACAGGGATGCGCAGAGATGCACGGCAGTGCAGGCGGTGCCGCAGGGGATGCAGGAGGACGCGGAGGCGACGCGCGGCGGTGCTGCGGGGCAGCAGATGGGAGCAGCGCGTTGCGGGCGGCGGCGCGGAGCTCAGGGCGCCGTGCGGTGTGCGGGCAGATGGCAGCGGATGGCAGCAGATGGCAGCGGGGGTGGCACGGCCCCCCCCCCTCCCCCCCACATTCGGGG
>NW_024964281.1:0-1397 GCF_019238085.1 Lagopus leucura
AGAATAAAGATGTGAGCAGAATCCACAGAGCTGAAATCACTGGTGTGAATTTATTATAAAAATTTTTTTTTGGGGGGGGGAAACAGGATATGAGCTACAATCATGGGGAGTGCACTGGGAATAAAGATTTGGGGGCATCACAGGGCAAGAACTGAAATCAGTCGGTGTGAGCTGACAGAGCAGAGCTGTACGATGCTGGAGCACAACCCCAGTGTGCAGTGCTGAGCTGAAGTATGGAAGGAGCTGAGAATAAAGATGTTGTGGGAAACAGAGCAAGAGCTGAAATCACTGGTGTGAGATTGTGATTAAGGTTTGGGGGGAAATGGGGCAAGACGTGAGTCTGGCTATGGGATCCTTGGGGGCCACAGGGCAAAGTGGAAATCACTGCGTGTGAGCTGGTAATGCAGAGCTGCTGCTGGAACCCACGGCACGGGACAGAGATACGTCCAGCAGGCAGAGCTGCGTGCAGCCACAACACCTTGTGTGCAGCGTGCAGTGCTGGGAGCTGAAGGGGCAGCGCTGGAGCTGAAACAAGGAGCTGAGAATAAAGATGTTGTGGGAAACAGGGCAAGAGCTGAAATCACTGGTGTCCGTTTGTTACAACACTTCACTGGGGAAAAGGATCTGTGAGGGGACACAGGGCAAGGGTGGAAATCAGTGTGTATGAGCTGGTAATGCAGAGCTGCTGCTGGAACCCACAGCACGGTGTGAAGGTGTGTCGGAGAGGCTGAGCTGCACAAAGCCAGGGCATCTCACTGGAGTGCAGTGCTGAGCTGAAGCTGACAAGGAGCTGAGAATAAAGGTGTTGTGGGAAACAGGGCAAGAGCTGAAATCACTGGTGTGAGTTTGTTACAGAGCGTTGAGGGGAAATGGAGAGTCGTTATTGTGGGGTGTGAGATGGAAATCAAGATTTGAGGGGGGGAATCACAGATCGAGGTTTGAAATCCGTGGGTATGAGCTGACAGTGCAGAGCTGCTGCTGGAACTGACAGCTCAGGGCATGGAGGTGTGTGAGCAGAGCTGTGCAATGCTGGAGCAAACCCACAGTGTGCTGGGGCTGATGGAGCAGAGCTGGAGCTGAAACACACAAGGAGCTGACAATAAAAATCTTTGGGGAAAAGGGGCAAGAGCTGAAATCACTGGTGTCCGTTTATTACAAGACTTTGTTGGGGGAAACAGGGCAAGACATGGGTTGCAAATCAGGATGTGTGAGGGGACACAGGGCAAGGGCTGAAATCTCTGTGTATGAGCTGGTAATGCAGAGCTGCTGCTGGAACCCAGGGCACAGGGGTGAAGCTGTGTGAGTGAGGCAGAGCTGTGCAGTGCAGGAGCTGAATGAGACCAGGAGCTGAGAATAAAGATGTGAGCAGAATCCACAGAGCTGAAATCACTGGTGTG
>NW_024964282.1:0-5414 GCF_019238085.1 Lagopus leucura
GCCTTACTCTTTTGATTATATTGCAATTATAACATCTTGGTTATACACTTGGCGAGCCAGGCAGGCTGAATATACTAAAATTAACATGTCTTTCCTGTGGAATTTCTATAAATGGGTCAAGGGGGAGAACAATACTCCCCTAGAGAAAATGATTCCAGGGCAGATCCCAGGGTTTGAGGGATCGCCCTATTACGAGTTAGCTGCCATCATTGAAAAATGGGGTCCCTTACGTATTATGGGCAATCTCTCCCCATATCGCATGGCAGACTATTTTCAAGGACTTGGCAAGGACATTCTTATTACCAAAGAAAGACAATTGGCTGCCTCCATGGTGGCATGGCCACTATTAACCGCTTTAAATCATGCGGACTCAAGAAATAATACTTTAGAAACCGAAAATCAGCTTTTGAAAGATCGCATTGAAAAGTTAGAGCACGAACTTGGCGTTTTAACGGGGAAGAAGCCAATTCTACATCTTCCTGTAAGCCAAATTCGTAATATTTCAATAAATGATGACCAGGCTCCTGAATCAACAGACTTCGTTGATCAGGACAACAAGAAATCCAAATCAGACCTTGAATGTCCAATTCAAACTGATCCATTGGAGGTCCGTCCTGTGATAACCCAAAAAACAAAAAAAGTACAGGACAGACCGGCAGGGGTGCCGCCTGATCAATGGCCCCCTGCCCAGACTCATTTACATGTGACAGCTCGGCCATACACAGCAACAGAATTAATGGACTTAGTACAACGATTTCGGCAGAAGCCCAGAGAAAGTGTGCCGGCTTGGTTATTGAGACTGTGGGATTCTGGGGCAGAAAGTGTCTTGGTGAATGGCCCAGAAATATCTAAGTTGGCCACCATGACTGTCCATCCTGCTCTTAGGCAAAGGTTATACGTGGGCAATCAATATCGTGATGAAAACCATTCCATACTAGAATGGTTAATGGCGGCCTGCCGTATGGTATGGCCGAATAAATCAGACATACCGTTACATACAGGTATGTGGTCCTCTATGGAGGACCTTCAGAACTATATCCGTGAACTGGGTGTAAGAGAGGCCATTTATGAAGATACATTTGATGGCCCTGATATGGTTAAATTTTCGGCAGGGATGAGAGATTTAATTCTACAACAAGCTCCCTCCCATCTGTACGGCACCCTAGTTTCAATATTAAATCCCCTTGTAGCATCAGAAGCCGTAGTCCAGCAGGTTGCCCAGTTAGTTGCCGATTTGGGAGAAACAGAACGCCTGCGGACTAGGCGCAATATTCGGTTTTTGGAGGAAGCAGAGGTCCTGCCGGTAAATAAAACCAGAATGCCGGCTACTCGAGCTCCTCGATCGGGACCCATAAGGGTATCCCGAAAACAAATGTTTAATGATTTAATTCGGGCTGGGGTCCAATTTGCTAAGATCGACCGCCAGCCCAACCACGTCCTTCTCCAGCTCTGGAGACAACTAAAGGACAATCAAAAATTCCAGAGCTACCCTAAGAAATCAAGGGTAAGAGCTATAGAGAGGGTTCCAACAACAACATGGAACCTAGAAGATTTTATTATTCCTAACAGGAAAAAGAAGCCACCTCAGGTGTCTCGGGCCACAATGCCTGAGCCATCAGAAGCAAAAGAACTGGCCCTAGCACAATTCATGGCGTGACAAGGGATGTTAGTCCCCGTAGGGCCTCCAGACGGGACCGGAGGCCCTATGTAGAATTAACAATTTATTGGTCCCGAAAAAATATTCAGAGAGTTATGGCATTAGTGGATACTGGAGCAGAAACATCAATTATCTATGGAGATTCAGGAAAATTTGATGGCGACAGAGTGATGATTGGTGGTTTTGGGGGACAGACTATTCCTGTCACCCAAACATGGTTAAAATTGGGGGTTGGGCGTCTCCCACCCCGGGAGTACAAGGTGTCTATTGCCCCAGTCCAAGAATACATCCTGGGCATAGACATTCTATGGGGTCTGGCTCTCCAAACAACTGTGGGAGAGTTCAGACTTAGACAAAGATGTATCAGTATCCGGGCGGTGCAGGCAATATTAAGAGGCCATGCGAAACATGAGCCTGTTTGCCTGCCGAAACCGCGCCGGATTACTAATGTTAGACAGTATAGACTCCCGGGTGGGCAAGATGAAATATCGAGAACGGTGCAGGAATTAGAAAAAGTGGGCATTATAAGACCTGCACACAGCCCGTATAACTCCCCCATATGGCCAGTGCGAAAGTCGGATGGCACATGGAGGATGACAGTAGATTACAGAGAATTAAATAAGGTCACGCCGCCTATTCATGCGGCCGTACCCAATATTGCTTCCCTAATGGACACATTGAGTAGGGAGATAAAAACCTATCATTGTGTCCTAGATCTAGCAAATGCATTCTTCAGTATCCCAATTGCTGAGGAATCGCAAGATCAGTTTGCGTTTACGTGGGGAGGCAGGCAGTGGACCTTTCAGGTCCTGCCACAGGGGTACGTGCATTCACCAACGTATTGTCATAATCTAGTGGCGCGTGACCTGGCTGACTGGAGAAAACCTGATGATGTTAACGTATATCATTATATTGATGATCTCCTGTTGACATCCGACTCACTGGAGGTAGTAGGACAGGCAGCTGATTCATTAACTGCCTATTTGCAACAAAGGGGATGGGCTATAAATCCCCAAAAGGTGCAAGGTCCAGGCCTGTCCGTAAAATTCCTGGGGGTGGTTTGGTCAGGAAAGACCAAAGTGCTACCCAGTGCTGTTATAGATAAGGTTCAGGCATTTCCAGTCCCTACAACATCAAAGCAGCTGCAAGAGTTTCTAGGTATATTGGGTTATTGGCGTTCCTTTATACCTCACCTAGCGCAGCTGCTAAGGCCATTATACAGACTCACAAAAAAGGGGCAGCTATGGGACTGGGGGAAAACCGAACAGGATGCTTTCCAACAAGCAAAACTGGCAGTTAAACAAGCTCAGGCATTGGGTATATTCGATCCTACCCTCCCAGCCGAGTTGGACGTTCATGTTACTCAAGACGGCTTCGGTTGGGGCCTGTGGCAGCGCCAGAGTTCTGTTCGGACCCCCATTGGTTTCTGGTCTCAGGTTTGGCACGGAGCAGAAGAAAGATACAGTATGATTGAAAAACAGTTATTGGCTGCCTATTCGGCATTACAGGCAGTAGAGCCAATAACTCAGACAGCTGCAGTTATAGTCAAGACCACTCTGCCAATTCAGGGGTGGGTGAAGGATCTCACCCACCTTCCTAAGACAGGGGTGGCCCAAGCACAAACAGTGGCACGATGGGTCGCCTATCTCAGCCAAAGGAGCAGTCTGTCTTCATCCCCCTTGAAAGAAGAACTTCAGAAGATCCTAGGCCCAGTTACATATCACAGTGATGCACCAAAAGAAATACTGGTCGCTCCACCAGAGAAGAGTCCCGTTCACGAGGGAAAATATCCTATCCCTGAAGATGCCTGGTACACAGATGGGTCCAGCAAGGGCAACCCGAGCAAGTGGAGAGCAATAGCATACCATCCTTCCACCGAGACAATCTGGTTCGATGAGGGGGATGGTCAGAGCAGCCAATGGGCAGAACTGCGAGCCGTGTGGATGGTTATAACCAAGGAACCCGGTGATGGTATCCTGAACATCTGCACAGATAGTTGGGCTGTGTACCGGGGGCTCACTCTCTGGATTGCACAGTGGGCCACCCAGGAATGGACTATCCACGCCCGACCGATCTGGGGCAAAGACATGTGGTTAGATATATGGAATACGGTCAAACACAGGACTGTACGTGTCTACCATGTTTCTGGTCATCAGCCCCTACAGTCACCGGGAAACGATGAAGCCGACACATTGGCCCGAGTTCGATGGATTGAGAATTCACCATCTGAGAACATCGCCCGCTGGCTACATCAGAAGCTACGGCATGCTGGACAAAAGACAATGTGGGCAGCTGCTAAAGCATGGGGACTGCCCATACAACTATCTGATATCGTCCAGGCATGCCAGGATTGTGACGCTTGCTCCAAGATGAGACCGAGATCGTTGCCCGAAACAACAGCCCATCTTGCTAGGGGACACAATCCTCTCCAGCGATGGCAGGTCGATTACATCGGGCCCCTTCCTCGTTCCGAAGGGGCAAGATATGCCCTGACCTGTGTCGACACTGCAAGTGGGCTACTGCAGGCCTATCCAGTACCGAAAGCAAACCAGGCATATACCATCAAGGCACTCACTAAACTGATGTCTGCCTACGGGACACCTCAAGTCATCGAGAGCGACCAAGGGACTCATTTTACTGGTGCAACGATACAGCGCTGGGCAGAAGAAAATAACATCGAATGGCGATTCCACCTGCCATATAATCCAACAGGGGCAGGCCTCATCGAACGTTATAATGGTATTCTTAAGGCTGCCCTGAAGACAGACTCCCAGTCCTTGCAGGGGTGGACAAAAAGACTGTATGAAACCCTGCGGGACCTGAATGAAAGACCTCGAGATGGCAGACCCAGTGCCCTGAGAATGTTGCAGACGACATGGGCCACCCCGCTTAGGATCCAAATTACGGGCACTGATCATCAGGTAAGACCCCAAATTGGTAATGAAAATAATCTTCTGCTCCCTGCCCCTGAAAACTTAGAGCCAGGTACCCATAAAATAAAATGGCCCTGGAAGGTGCAGGTAGGACCCAAGTGGTGTGGCCTACTTGCACCTTGGGGGAGACTATTGGAGGTGGGAGGCTCAGTAGTCCCTCCAGTAATAGGTACATGGCCTACTGATATTATGGTCAACACTCCGATCTTTATTGCTAAAGGGACCCCCATCATGTCCCTATGGCAGATCAGGACACCTCCTTTGGTGCCTGATATCGTTATGCAGCCGCAGATATCCGGCAAAAAGGTGTGGTACAGGCGGCCAGGACGTGCCCCAGTACAAGCGGAAGTGTTGACCCAAGACAGAAATACGGCCTGTATCTTGCCCTGGAGAGCAGACCTTCCCCTCCTGGTACCTGTAAAACATCTGTATTACTCCCCGTGAGTCTGTGAGCCTTCAGGACCACCGGAAGGAACAAAATGCCATCAAGCGTTCCAGTGTTGCTGTCAGATCACGTACAACACCCGGTGATGGTCTGCATGGGACTGATGGAACATAGAATGGACTTGCACCTCAGGACCTCATGCCTCCAGGCACATCATCGAGCACTGGCCCATAGAAGAGTATGGACATCCACTAATCATCACTTGTCTTGAACTGTACCAACATACGTCGCGATAAAATTGTATAAGCGTCGCGATATACCGGATCTCTGTATTAGGGAAAGCTTACCCTTTTGTTAACCTGATCATTGGTTCACGCCGTGAAGGGGTGGAGTGTATGGGAACTGCTGAGTCACGGCCTGAACCTCTGATTGATCACCT
>NW_024964283.1:0-18750 GCF_019238085.1 Lagopus leucura
TAGTCCTGCTCAACACACCATTCCTGGTGCAAGCCAGGATGCCATTGGCTTTCTTGGCCATCTGGGCACACTGCTGGCTCATATTCATCTGACTGTCCATCAGTACACCAAGGATCCCTTTCCATCAGGCAGCTTTTCAGCTACTCCTTCCCAAGACTGTCGAGTTGCCTGGGGTTGTTGTGACCAATGCAGGATGCAGGACCTGACACTTGGCCCTACTGAAACTCGTACAGTTAACCTTGGCCTATCAATCCAGGCTATCTAGGTCCCGTGCTTTTCTCCCCTCAGGCACATCAACGCTCCCTCCCATAGAATCATAGAATCATAGAATCATAGAATCACTAAGGTTGGAAAAGACCTAAAAGATCACCCAGTCCAACCGTTCACCTATTCCCAATAGCTCCTACTAAACCATGTCCCTCAACACAACATCCAGCCTTTCCTTGAACACCCCCAGGGTCGGTGATTCCACCACCTCCCTGGGCAGTCCATTCCAGTGCCTGACCACCCTTTCTGAAAAGTAATACTTCCTCATGTCCAGCCTGAATCTCCCCTGCCGTAGCTTGAAACCATTCCCCCTGGTCCTATCACTAATGACACGAGAGAAGAGGCCGACCCCCAGCTCACTACAACCTCCCTTCAGGAAGTTATAGAGAGCAATAAGGTCTCCCCTGAGCCTCCTCTTCTCCAGGCTGAACATTCCCAGCTCCTTCAGCCTCTCCTCATATGGCCTGTGTTCCAGACCCCTCACCAGCTTTGTTGCCCTTCTTTGAACACGTTCCAGGGCCTCAATATCTTTCTTGCAGTGAGGGGCCCAAAACTGGACACAGTACTCGAGGTGCGGCCTCACGAGTGCTGAATATAGGGGAACAATCACCTCTCTGCTCCTGCTTGCAACACTGTTTCTGATGCAAGCCAGGATGCCATTGGCCTTCTTGGCCACCTGGGCACACTGTCGGCTCATGTTCAGCCGAGCATCAATCAATACCCCCAGGTCCATTTCCTCTACGCAGTCCTCCAGCCACACCGCCCCAAGCCTGTAGCGTCGCCTGGGGTTGTTGTGGCCGAAGTGTAGGACCCGGCATTTGGCAACATGGTGTCGTCTGTAAACTTACTGAGGGTGCATTCAATCCCCTCATCAAAATCATTAATAAAGATGTTAAATAGAAGCAGCCCCAGTACCAAGCCCTGTGGGACACTACTCATGACTGGCCACCAACTGGATTTAACTCCATTGACCACAACTCTTTGGGCCTGGCCATTCAGTCAGTGTTTCACCCAATGGAACATACACCATGGGCAGCCAGCTTGTCCACCAGAATGTTGTGGGAGAGACAGTGTCAAAGGTTTTACTGAAGTCCAGGTAGACCACATCTACAGCCTTACCTTCATCCACTAAGCAAGTCACCTTGTCATAGAGTGAAATCAGGTTTGTCAAACAGGATCTACCATTCATAAACCTATGCTGACTGGGCCTGGTCCCTTGGATGACCTTTAACTGGTCCATGATGGGTCCTGAGATTATCGGTTCCATAACCTTCCCTGGCACCAAGGTGAGACTGATAAGTCTGAGGCTACCAGGATCATCTTTCCAGACCTTTTTGAAAATGGACGACATATTTGCCAAACTCCAAACCACCAGGACATCCCTGGTTAACCAGGGCTGCCGAAGAATGATGGAGAGTGGCTTGACAACCACATCTGCCAACTCCCTCAGCACTCTAGGGTGCAATCCATCTGGCTCCATGGACTTGTGAGCATCCAGCTTTTGGAGCAGGTCCAAAATCATCTCATTGTGGATCATGCAGGGCCTATTCTGTTCCTCATCCTTATCTACCAGCACAGGGGGCTGTGTTCCCCAGGAGTAACAAGTCTTATTATTAAAGACTGAGACAAAGAAGGCATTACATACCTCAGCCTTATCCTGATTCTTGGTCACCAAGTTGCCCTCAGTTCCAACAGGGTATGGAGATTCTCCCTAGATCTCCTTTTGTTGTTGATGTATTCATAGAAATATTTATTGTTGTCCTTTACCTTAGTGGCCAAGTTCAGTTCTAGCTGCGCTTTGACTTTTCTCTCTTTTTTCTCTCTTTTTCTCTTTTTTCTTCACAGCTCCACTATTTACCTGTAATCATCGTAAGTAGCTTTCCCGCTCTTCCAGAGACCATAAACTTTCCTTTTGCTCTTGAGTTCCAGCCAAATGTCTCAGTTCAGCCAGTCTGGCCTCCTTGCCTGTCGGCTTGTCTTCCTTGACTTGGGGATGGTCAGCTCTTGCAGCTTTAAAATTACTTCCTTAAAGTATTCTCAGCCTTCCTGGGCTCCCATGCTCTCCAAAACTCATACGCAGGTGTTTCCATAGCCACCAACCTCATATCAAACCTTGTGTGCTTCCTTCAAAAGGGTGAGTTGTCCTCCATCTTCACCAAGACACAAAATTGTGGGATCTTGCTACCACATCCCTCTCCTACAGGCACTGGGATGTTACATACAGGCTCTGTTCTAGTGACCCCATTTACACCCCTGTCCCCCTTCATACCTAGTTTAAAGCTATATCAATGAACCTTTCCAACTCCCATCTTAAGATCCCTTTCCACCAGTGGGAGAAGCTACTCCTATTGGCTGCCAGCAGACCTGGTCATGCGCAAACAGAGAAGAGGTCAAAAATAAATCCATATCCATATCCAGTTCAGAGGAGGTTTGTGTTAGCATCTGTACTTCAGAATAACTCTGAAAACAAAACTAATTTCCTGAAAACCCTGGAATTTGGCCATCATCAATCTTCTCTAATAGCTTCACACAGTTCTCTTCTAAATCTCATGTAAAAATGATTACTTCTTCATAGGAAACATTGCATTTAAAAGAGAATGGAGTAATCTGATACCAGAACAAGAGATGTTAACTGAGAAAGAAGATAAGGGAATGAAATCTATTCATTTAGAAAAACAAAACAAACAACAACAACAAAAAACCACAACACCTAGAACAAATATAAATAGCTTCCATTTCTTCAATTTCAGTTAACAAGACAAATGAGGAAGGAAGGAAGGGAGGAAGGGAGGAAAGGAGGAAAGGAGGAAGGGAGGAAGGTGGGAAGGGGAGAAGGGGAGAAGGGGGGAAGGGCACAAGGGCAGAAGGGGGGAAGAAAGAGTTTAAGTCATAATAATATTGCGTAATATTTGTTTCATCAAAATTATGTGAGAAATAGCACTATTTTGAATAAATAATTGTAGGATGCTTCAGTATATAAATATAATAAATATAATTTTATCCACAAAGATATATTAGCTATGAGAACAGATGAATCTTTCTATATTGAAGTTGTTACAATTATTGAGCACACGTAAAATATTATCTTGTTTTAAAGCACCACCCAGCCAATATTTCTCCAGTTTGAAATAATTTCTTCAATTCCAAAAGAGAGGGTACAATAAATCTACAAATGATATATTTTAACTGAATTAAGCGTGATATGTGATTTTATGAAGAATTTGAAATACATTAGATATGAGAAAATCATAAACAGCATCCTTATATTAAGAGAGATACTGAGACTTCTTTGCTGTAAATCATCTGGCGTTCTGAAGAAGGTGAGAGGAGGATGCAGATCAAGAGTCAGAATGGACAACTATCAATTTTAACACACATAATGTAGCCCATGAAATATGTAATTAAAGAGTGTACTTAATGCTGAAAAGAAACTAAATAACAGCAGCTAAAATGATGATGATGGTGATGATGATGATGATTAGCATATCTATCACTGACATTTAAAAAAAGAAAAAAAAAAGAAAAAAAAAAAAGATGAGGATCAATTGTGTAACTTCACAATACCAAACAGATGAAAATTGTTTCACAAGAAACTTACATTTCTCTTAAATTCAGCTTTTAGGCAAGCTGTTTGAGACTGATTATGTGCATAGATCGGTACATTTGCCACCTTGTAATAAAATACCCTGAATTTATCATGAATCATATTTCCTTGAATCAAAATGTGCTAAAGTTTATGATAGGAGACAATGTCCTTGAACTAACCTATCTAAGCATAGGCATCTAACCAACAGCTTAATTAAGCCCTGTCATTTTCGTTTCTCCCTTGCCAATGAGCAAGACATTTCCGAGACGTGATTTAGCATGCATAAGATTTAGACACAACCTGCCTACCTCTTTTCATAAGGTTTTCATAAGGTTCAAAAATTTAACAGCATGGTGCTCAACTTATTTGCTTACTGTACACTTTTAAGTGGGGCAAAACTGCATTGCAATTGAATTTTTAGCTGTGATTTACATCTCTGTGATTTTACCACTTACAATATTAGCTTGAATTAGTATTTAAATCTTTATAAAAACAATAAAAGTTATGATATTCAGAGCAGAATTGAAATCTAGAAAATTTTGAAGAGATTTACATTCGTTATTCTGACCCTGATTTCTTTAATTCAGTACTCTTCAGGAATAAGGAATAAGCATTGTCTCAGAAGGCTGGCATTGAAAGTGAAGAGAAGTCAGGATGAACTAAAAAGCCCAGCTTGAATAAGAATAGTTTTCTACACAGATCATGAGAAAATACATGATTATCTCTAAAACTAATAAAACTTCATCTAGAGAATCAGGCCCAGCAAGCATGGGTTCACAAATAACAGGTCCTGCTTGAGCAACCTCATCTCAACTGGATGAGGGGCAGGGTGTTGACATAGTTTACCTAGACTTCAGCAAAGCCTTTGACAACATTTCCCACAGCATTCTCCTGGTGATGGATTCAGCCCATGGCTTAGACAGGCTCACTGTTTTCTAGGTAAAGAACTGGATAAAAGGCACGCCCAGAGAGTAGTGTGAATGGAGTTAAATCTAGTTGGTAACTGATCATGAATGGTCATAGGAGAAGTGGCTGAGGGAACTCGAACTGTTCAGTCTGGAGAACTGGAGGCTCAGGGGAGACGTTATAGTGCTCGTCTAACTGAAAGGTGGCTGTAGTGAGGTGGGTGTTCTAACAGAATATTACAGCAATAGGGTGAGAGGGAATGGCCTTAAGTTATACAAGGGGAGGTTCAGGTTGGATATTAAGAAGAAATTCTTCTCAGAAAGAATGGTTAAGCATTCAGGCTGCCCAGGGAAGCTGGGGAGATACTGTCCCTGGAGGTGTTTAAGGAAAGGGTAGATGTGGTACTTAGGGATGTGGTTTAGTGGGAAATATTTGCGGTAGGTGGATGATTGGACTAGACAATCTTAGAGATCTTTTCCAACCTCACTGATTCTATGACTCCGTGAATCTTCTAAAACATCCATGGTCAGATAGATGTGGAACATGTCATGGTGTGCACTAAGTTAGCTATTACTTTGTTATGGCGTGATTCTATGTATAGGTAAATATGTACATCTTACAGATTTCATGCTTTTTCAATCAGCAGTACAGCAAACAAAAAGTGAGTTCTTTTCCATAAAATACATAGCCTCTAAGTATTGCTACAAATGCAGGTGTGTGGAAAATAATACACGTTTTGATAACCATGTGCCTGAAGGCATATGGTTACTATTATTGTTGTTTCTACTCTTGTAACTATTAAAAACAGAAAGAATTTTTAAGCTTCAGGACCAAGAACACCTGCACCAAGGCACTTATACAAGTGTAAATTTTAGGCAAAATTTGCCTGACAAAATTTACTTGACAAAAATTGAAAGCTTGAAATTAAGGAATTTGAGAAGTAACAAGCTATTAAATCCTTTTAAATATGCTGTCATGGGTGACATTTTTGTGAGGATGAAATGGAGGAAAACATTGAATAACAAGGATTTGTGCTGACTAAATAAGGACAATTGGGCATGTATAGTTCCGTGATCTGCTGTGACACTGAGCTTGTGAGTCTTCACTGACATTGCGAATTTCATAGTCTGTAACTTTTCTTACACAAATTTTCTGTATTTAAGTACAAGTTTCTGGGCAACAGACAGGAAATAGACCTGTGAGCTATCCTAGAATACTATCTTTCCAGAGATACTTGAAACTTGTATCTGAACTGCTTACCAAATGTTAAAGTGTTAAGATAATGAGTTGAAATGATATGAAGGATTCTGTGTTCTGTATTTCCTTATATATATATATATAATATATAATAAATATATACATAGAGAATATATAAGAATATATAAATACTCTTTTTCTTCTCGGACTACAGCTACCATAGTAACTTTTCCTACATTGTACAAGCTTCTAGCTAATCAAAATCAGGTAATATATAGCACAATAAAAAAACATAACAGACTTATAACTGAAAATAATACTGTAATTATATTACATCTTTATCAATATTTGTGGTGCCATGTAAATAACTAATTTTTTGTTTATTTTGTTTTGTTTTCCAGAAGGATGATCTGGGATCTATGATGATGATGGAGCTACTAAGTAAATTTGTCATCAGAGGTTGAGATATATGTTAGCTACTCTGCTGCTTTCCGGGAGTAGGCTGTTAGTGAAAGTGATGGATAAGGAGTTGACAATGGTCAATTCACCATTCTGCTGATAACAGGTAAGCTAAGATGGTAACTGAGACATTCCACTCGCCAACATGAAAGAAACCAAGTCCCAGGCTGCAGGAAAATAAGGAATTAGGAAAATTATGCCTAAAAGTGTGCTTTTGGGAGGCAATGTCTTTTCCAGACCACATATCCAACATCTGTGTCCAGAACTGACATCCACTTTTAAATCAGATTTCTTCTTTATGAAGAACATTTAGTACTTAATATGTTTTTAAAGTATGAGCACTTGATGGTTTTACAGCTGAGGCAGGATTTACACTGACAGTGGCTAATGCATTACACGAGCTCAGCAGGTGTGCTCCCTCATCTTTGCTATCAAGTTTCACATTATCACCAAAGCATCAGTAAGCGATGGGTGATTAATCAATATTTATTCTTCTACCTGATCTACTGAGAAACAGAGCCTGAAAATGTAGGAGTCTTGTTCATGTAGTCAAAAACTGCATCTAAAATTTTTACTTGGTAAAATAAGTTTTTTTTTAATATAAGAACAATAGGTAATCTAGGAGAAAACAAGTAAAACTTTCCCCTCTGGCATAGCCTATCTCTCTAATTTAACAAGAAGATAAATTCTCTGGTAGACCATTTTGGGGAAAATAAAGGCTGATTGCCATTTCATTTTTTTTCTAGCTGTAAGTGTCAAATACTTTATTTTATTGTTGTTGTTATTGTTATTATTGTTATTTATTATTATTGTTATTATAAAAATATAGTGATTTACCTGGAGAAACAAATGGAAATCGTTTTTGCAATTTAGAAAATACTTGTAGATAATGTCATTCTGCTACTGACTCAACACAAAGCTTTGTGTTTTGCCTGGTGACAGCTCTAAAAATAATAATATGCAGTACACATACTAGTTTCATTCACAAAATATAGTCTCCAAGGGAAGGAGATCAACTACTCAGCTAGCCAAATGCTGCCAGAGCGTTAAGTGTAATTGTAGAAAAGATATTTTGTGGCTACCATCTTTAAGTACCTTCTTAAAGAGTGACAATTTTGTTCTGTTTTGTAGTTTATTTTGTACAGTGTACATTTACAGAGAAAGTTCCTTCTTTACCATCTTCACCTAATCCCACTCTTTCAAATACTGTCACAAAACTAACCTTTTATTATGAATAAGAGTGAATCACTTCTTGAAAATTGAATTCAAGTCTCAGATTCACAGTCTGGTTGAGGAGATATAGCTGTCACGCCTCCATTATACATTCAGCCTCACAGAAAGTGAAATAAACCACCCAGTAACCACTACTCCATTTTCATATTAGGTTTGACAATTCTGTTGTGTGTTTGGAAGTCCATGGGGTATTTTCATTGTTGACTTCAAATTAGTTCTGGCAAATCAATGAAGGGAATTCTGGACTCTGTGGCATAAAACATTCAAAGAATCCCAAAGCTTATCCTACTAATGTTAACAGCTGATCTGACAAGACCAGGGTTGTATAAAACACCAAATCTGTTCACTTAGATTGTCAACATTTGGCCTTATTATTGTATCTTAATAGGACACTGGTCTAATTACCAGTACATTTATTTGTATTGGATAATAAATTAAATTGGTTTCCCCTTAACAAAAGAGTCAGTAGAACCACAGCTAGCATTCCCATTATTTCACTTTCTAATTCCAAAAGCGACCAATGAAACCTTAATGAAGTGGAGGTTTTAAGCTGTCATTAATCTCTGTCTAAAGAGATTAATTCTTTAACAAGATTATTAGTTTAAAAAAAAAAATAAAAGTAAACAATCAATTATCAATCTCAGGTCTTTTTTTTTTTTTTTTCTGGAAAAATATGAAGCATCTGTACTCCTGTAAAAAGATTTTGAAGGGCTTTTTAAATCCTGCAAGAAAATCCCTTTAACAGAGAATAAATAAGCATATCCATAGTGAGTGAATATCACTTGGCAGGAAAACCTGTTTTCCTATGGTTTATGTAGCTGCATAAATAGGAGTGCCAATTAGCAATCACAAAGCAAAACTGACATTTTCATCATGTATTTCTGCAGCAATATGTGCAGTGACAATAAAAATTTCAAGATAAAAAAGCTTGAACTACTTTGTAGAATTTGATGAAAGTCTAGTGTTGGGCTGGGCAAACCAGAAAGACAGATGAAGACTGCTATGAACTGTAAGTTTACAAGAGAGAACATTCCCCTACTGCATTTTCTATATTGTGATGAATTGTTCTAAATAATTTGCATGATATATATTCTGTTTCTTTTGGTTGCATAATACATAGCAGACACTATTTTTAAACTTGCCTATAATGAACTTGCTAGTGTTGAATTTATTTATTTGCTTATTTATTTACTGTTTTCAGTGAAAACTAGCACCATAAGCCAATTGCTTCCAGCTGGTAAGTTTATAAAATATTACTCGTACAGATACTCTCTTCCTTGAATAAGAGTTAAAATATAAAGCAAGATTTTGAATGAAAAATCTGTAACTATGAAAGTATAGAAGGTGCTACACTTTAAAAAAGCCTAATTTAAAAAAGAAAACACAACAAAAATAAATTATTTTTTAAATACACACATCTATTAACAAAAGTTTCCTAATGTACATTTCCAATGAGGATCTTATTCATTTGGTTGCTTGTGTTTCTGAAAGGTGCACATTTGTCTTTAAAAATTAATACAACCATACATAAGGAAAAATCAATCCTACATGTCACCATTCATATATTATGCCTGAGCTTACTGTAGAATGTAAGATATCCTGTATGCGTTTGTGCACTATTTAAAATGTGAAATCTTTCAAATAATTTTTAGTCCTGTCTGCATGAAATATTTATGCTGAATTTAAATATCCTTTAATTTTTTTTTTTTTTTTTTTTTTTTTTTTTTTTTTTTAGCTAGGAAGTATGACCTTCTTTTCAAAACTTAGACCACATTGATTCTACTTGAGCATGTGAGTACATGTAGAAAACTCACTAGGCTTCCTAGTCAAAATTGAATAGACTTAGACATTCTGTTCTATATAAAGTTAACAGGTCCAGTATGTATATATATATATATATATAAAAAAAAAAAAGTGTAGAATAAGAAAATAGAATATATATATAATATATATATATATATATATATATTTAAATCCACATGACATCAAACCTAGTATTCGAGTGCTAATAATTGCATGTAACTAGCTGTTCGAAGGCCAGATTTTGGCTACAAATACAAATTATGTACTCAAGAACTTCTTTATTATCTACTGAAGGATGGGATGTTTTGTGTGATGGTTATGACCTTTAAACCCTATGTTTAGTCGTAGTAGCATTGGTAACATATCCTGAAAATTCTAAGAACCCGTTTTACTTTACAAGTATTTTTAATCTTCCTTCATTGTTTCTTCCTTCCCTTTACTTCCGTAAGAGTCATTCAATTTAAATTTATGATGCTTCAAGTGTACTCAGATCCTATCTGAAAAATAAAATGCAAATGAGCAGAAAAAAACACCACTGTTTACAATTCTATCACAGAATATTTAAAGTCACAAGTGACCTCTGTATGTTATCTTGGTCAGAACCATGTCTAGGTGTTTTTTTGAGACCTCCAGGAAGACTCCAAAACTTCTCTGGGGAATCTTTATTTCTTTATTGCCTACACAGCAAAGTATTTCTGATTGTTAAATGTTAGCTTTTGTGTTCCAGTTTGTGTCCACTGCACCTTGTTCTCGCCCTGAGCAACAATGACATGGGCCTGACTCCATCCCCTTTGTACTCCCCCTTCAGGTATTTATATCGGTAAGTTCCTTCCTAAGACTCAGATTATTCCAACTGAATAGTCCTCCATCTCTCAGCCTTTATGCATAGGAGCACTTTTCCAGTCTCGATCTTGATAGCTCTCCACTGAGCTCTTTCTAGTATGCTTAGACCTCAAATATAACAGGGGGCCCAGAACTAAACACAGTACTCCAGATGAGACCTCACCAATGTGTAGTAGAGGGGTAGGACCATCTTTTTTAACTGCTTGTGATAATTTGCTTACAGAAGCCAGAAATACCATTAGCTTTCCCAGCACGAAGGGCACATTGCCGACAGGGCTTTTTCTGCAGTTATTTTCCATCTGGCTGACTACCAATATATAGTTTTGTCTACTATTTTTAATTGCTGACAGGTGCAAGACCTTGCACTTCTAGGTGAACTTTGTTTTTGTTTGTTTGTTTGTTTGCTTGTTTGTTTTCGGCCCATTTCTCCAGCCTGACAGGGACTCTGTAGATGGCTGCATGGCCCTCTGGTGAATCAGCCATTCCCTTCAGTTTTGTGTCACCTGTAAACTTACAGGTGTTGCACTCTATCCCATTGTCCAGATTGTTAATGAGGCTTTTAAACAAGACTGGCCCCAGTGCTGATCCTAGGGTACCCTGGTCATTACTGGTGTCCAGCTGTACTTTGCACCACAGACCTCTATCCTGGGTCCAGCTGTACAGACAGTTTTTGATCCAACAGCTATCCTACCTGTATCATTACTAAATAACATGAAAAGTCACACAACCAGCTCAGTTCAAGAAAATGCTACATAATTTAGCCAAAACCACAAATAAAATTGGAAAACTGAAGACTTTAACATTGGTGAAATCTTTTGATAAATTTCTATCAAGTGTCAAAAGATATGTGTTGGACATAGGTCTGCATATACAGCTGAGTAATAATCAGAAGAACTCAAGTCGCAAAAGCCAGTACTGCAATCTAACACAATCAAAATCTAGGATCTAAGATATACATACATTTTTCTCATCACAGATGTCAGAAACCTTTGTGTTTTTGTGGTTTGCAAGATTATTCTCCCAGTCTGATAGAAGCTTTTATTTTGTCAAGTAATTGGATTAGTTTGTCAACATGGTGGCACATAGCTTCTACTTCCAGTTTACAAAGCGTGATGATGTTTTGTTATTTTATTTATGTGATACATATGCCACTGAGTCCAAAGATTGCTGATCAAGGAAATTATTAATGTTTACAATGCTTATATTAAAAACAAATAGTTAATTACATTTAGATTTCCTCATTAAAGATGTTTGACTTCAAAACTTCAAACATTAAAAAAACATCATCTAATAGTATGATAAATATATAAAATATGAATTAGCAGAAAAGCATGAGTTTAGAAGTAACACTGTACTAACAAAAATTTCTGATTGATAGTCATGCTCTTGAATGGTCTTGGAATTACGTTGGCTTGCAGAATAAGGGAAAGGGAGGGAAAAATGGAAAACTCAGGAAAACTCTGTTTGGAAAAATCAGGAAGCTACAAAAAACACAAGGTTTTAAAGCTTCAGGACTCTGAGGTCAGACTGCGAATATCCACTGGAGCTAATCAATAGAGCAAGCCAACTGTACCACTGGAACCTTTGCCTTATCTACTCAGCAGGATGGGATGAGCTACAGAGGAAAAGCCAGCTGCTGCAGTGTTCCTGTACTCTGTATTTCCTGAGCAGAAGGTCTTTCTTAAGAGACATGAAAAAAGCCACCAGTGAACCATGAAGCATACAATACTGCTAGTATTATAATGATATGTGGATAAAATGCTGAAAAACTAAGTAGGCAAAAAAAGCTACAAACTTTTCTGAAGTTTCAGAAAGGTTTATTTTCACAAGAAGTCAAAACCTTACGATATTTTAAAATATGGCACTGTCCTTGGGAGCTATCCTATTCCTCCCCTCTTGTAAAGGTCCTCTCTTTGTCTTTAATAAACTGAAACGTGATCTTCCTTTCACTGGGTCTTAACAAGTTCTTCAACCATATGAGAAGATGTTATGTGTCTGGTCTGCTGACCTACCTCTCACCTTTTGACACAGCAAATGGATTTAGCTGAAGGATCACTGAAGAATATTTTAAATCTGAAGTAATGCTCAGGCTACTGTCTGATCCAAACCCCACAGGATACCATGCAATTCTTAGTTCCCCATGGGTGAGCAAAACTGTACATCTTTCACTGTGAACAGTTCATTTAATACATTAGAAGGTATCTCCTCACTTGAGGGGGGGTGAGAGGCATTACTACAGCTTAAAGATGTCATATGTCATGTGTGTATTGGAGAAACCAGTTGAGCTTTCTGTGATCAGAAAAAGAAATGGATTCCAGACATTATTGACAGGGAAAAAAAATGCACTGAGGACACCATTATCTTCTTCTAACAGTAAGGAAAAAAAAGACAATTTTTTTTTAGAGCCCTAAGTATACTCTTACAGCTATTGCCATGAGTGAATGGTAGAAATAGTGGATGTAGACTCTGGTTGTGACAGGCTTCCCACTGATCTGCATTCTCTTCCATCCAGAAAGTTTGAATGCCAGGGACCTGAGGGAACTGGCTGATGTAGCTGCGAAGTGACTCTTCACCATATTTCAAAAGTCACGGCTGTCAGATGAAATCCCCAGTGACTGGAAAAATTGAAACAGTGCTCCCATTTTTAAGAAAGGGAGAAAGAAAGACTCATGGAATTACAGGCTGGTGAGTTTCATTTCTGTGCATGGGAAGATCACAGTGCAGATCCTTCTGGAAGAGTCATTAAGGCACATGCAAGATGAGAAGGTGATGCAAGACAGCCAGTATGGCTTCACACCAATGGCAGATCGTACCTGACCAATCTGCTGGTCTTTTATGGATGGAGTGACAACATCAGTAGACAGAGGAAGGGCAACTGATCTTGCTTACCTGAATTTCTGCAAGGCCTTTGACATATCATATAACGTCCTTATCTCTGAATTATCTGAAGAGATATGGATTTGATGGCTGGAATCTTCTGTGGATAAAGAATTGGATGGATAGCCACAGCAAAAAAAACAAACAAACATGGACAGTTAGAGAGGTGCATGGTGAATCAGGCTGTCCTACTGCAGCCCACTGACACCACACAGAGCTGATATCCACATGCAGACACAGAGGAGCCCATGGGGCAGCTGTAGATGAAGCCTAAAGGATACTGCAGCCCATGGGGAGGAGACTGCAGTGGAACAGGAAGGCTGTGTAAGCTGCCACTCATGGAGAACCATGATGGTGCAGTCCACTCCTGAAGAATGGAGTCTGTAGTGCAGACCCACGTTGGAACAGTTTTTGAAGATTTGCTATCTGTAGGAAGCCTGAACTGAAGTATCTTGTGAAGGACACCATCCCATGAGAAGATGCCCACACTGAAGCAAAGAAAAAGTTTAAGGAGGGCAGAGACAAAACACTGTGAACTGACTGCAATCCACAATCCCTGTTTCCAAGTACCTTTCAGTAATAACAGACAGTAGAGGGCGAATGTGTGTGTTTTTAGTTTGCTTTTAGTTTCTCACTGTTGTAGTCTGTTTTCAGTAGGCAATCAATTATATTATTCTTTCTGTGCTGAGTCCGTATCACTTGTGATAGTAATTGGTGAGCAATCTCCTTGTCCTTACCTAACCCCCTGAGCACTTCCTTAAGATGACTTTGAGAATTGCTTTGTCTGTTTTAATCAAAAGTAATATCCTAAATTTTGAAAAATAATTACAAAACATGTTACATCTTAGAAATAATCTACCAGTTTGTGATGTAAAGTGTAATGTCTGATTAAAATATACTTTTACATTTGTATATTTACTTTTTTTTTCCTTTTACATTCCTTTCTATATTATTTCTATTTTTCTGCGCCTACAGATTTTCTTCTAGTTTAGACTGTTAAAGCTCATTCAGTCACAACTGTATGAGCTGTTTCTTTAATGAAATAAGGTGCCTTGGAAATCTTAAGGTCAGAAAGGAGTTATTAAATTAGAATTAAAAGAAGGATTTTCCACACTGTTTGCAAGAAAGAAGATTCATCTACCAGGCTTTTCTCCGCAGACTTTTGCCTTTTAATCGTTCATAAATATTATTTAATCAAAATTATATTAAAAAACTGTAAGCATTTGTTCTAACAACATACTCGTAACCATAATTGGAAAATGTATTAGAGCTGCTGTCAAGCTAGCTAACTGATGTGAAAAATCCTTCTTCAGTCCAGTGAGGGATGAGTTTCACCATAGTTTAGCTTTATGATGGAGGCTAAAGAAAGTATATAAAAATTAAGTGGGGGCCTTATGAGAAAAATATAAGATAACTGGTTTGAAAAAAAAATGCAGAAAGGCAAATTTGTACTTTGTTGTTATATAGTAACAGTGTTAAAGCTTAAAATTAATAGGTTAATGATGCTCAGACATTATAAAAGTAGGTAATTTTAAAAGAGCATCAGCAAGAACATTCACAATATAGAGTTTAAATAAGATTAAAAATCAGCAGAATTGTGATGAAGATATTGTAGCATTAGAGGGGGAAAAAAAAGTCTAATAAGCAACAAAACTAGAGTTGGGTTGGAAAAAGATCAGAGTTTCCAACATCAGAAGTACAAGATGCCAAAATACATTTCATCATATACCTGAAAGCACATAAATGTACAAAAAATCACGACTATTGGAAAATAAATCCTGTAGAATTCAGATGTAATCATTACTTCATTACTAGTAAACTGCTTATTCTACACTTTTTTTTTTTTTTTTTTTTTTTTAAGAAATTCAGGCAATAAATGAACATCAGTCTAGGTTTAAGACAAAATTCTAAAGATATAAATGAAAGCAATGACCAGAATGAGATTTTAGGATCAGAACGTTACATGCCCTGTTGGCTTATTCCAAAGTTCTGTGTGGAGAAAGCATAATATAAACAGAAAAAGAACGTAAGGATTCACACCATTAAATCTGAGGAAAATGAGAATATGAATCTCTGTTACCAAAGAAAATAAATACTGCACCTAGTAGACTGGAGAAAGAATCATCTAAACAATGCCAAGATCAACATCTGCATATGCCATTTGCTATATCATTGTCTGTCTTTATGGGGAATTTTCTCAGCTTTGTACTGATGAGTTGATTCAGTGAGATCACTGCCAGATTTTCTTTTCACTCCACTTGGGGCTTAATCAACCCCATAAAATGCCATCTAAGTTTGCCATTCATGTCCAAGTAATGGCTGTTGATTAAAATTTGCTTTGTATTAAGGAATGAAGTGAAGAATGCAAGGTCTTTATCAATAACAAAAGTTCTTATTTATGGCTTTCTGGATCTAGAATTTTATTTCACTACCACATTGGTCAGGTATCACTGTAATGCTTTTGAAAGCAGTTCCTTCTATATATTAAATAGATACTTTCTTGTCTAGAAATAAAGTGTGGGGCAATGGAATAAAAGTAATGACCTGAAAATAGGAGCCAAAAATATGAACCAAAAGTGTTCATTTTTTTTTTTTTTTTTTCCTACCACTGCAGCTCACATGGAGAAAAACATGATAGACTAGTGACTCTGAATTGTATTTCAAAATTAAGTTTTAATTTAGAACTGGCACTTCTGAGCTAACAGCTTGTGGTAGTCATCTTAGAAATTATGCATGTCCCTGCAACTCTAACATCACATGAATGAACGATATTGTAGAGCTGATCTTTATCCAGCTTATATGCAAATTTGCAATCAGAGTAAGAATTTTAATGTTTAAAAATTAAAGACATTGTTTAAAAATTAAAACAAAGTCTTTCTTCTGATTATTTTTTTAAAAACCATAAAAACAGAAAAAAAAAAACTGATTAGCAATCATTTCTTTCTGAATACTAAAGATGTTACCATCACAAGTGGTGTCACCTTTACCAAGGTGTTTCTGACCAGCAGTTGCCTGAGAAATATTACTTGCAATATGAATTATATTTTAAATGTTTCAGTTTCTCTGTTGCCATGTGAATTATATTGTAAAGATTTCCATTTCTTAACTATAGACAATATTTCTCATACAAAAACTTATGGAACACCAAGTAAGAGAGAGCTGAAAAAATACTTTTGAATCTGTAAATTTGAGATACAAATTTGGAAGTAACTTAGTCTAGTATTTAAGTCATAGTCTTGTGAAGAAGTTTATACTTTGAAAATTTAAAAAATCACCATGACAGGCAAATAACATAAATTAAACTGTGTTCCAAGACCATAATTAATCAGTAATACTTTCCTGTGATATTTTGTCTGGATTCAAAGCAGTATTATAATATAGCATTTGTAATCTGACATGGAGCCAAAATAAAATGGGTAAAATATTATCTGAAAATAGCTCAGTATTCAGAGGGTTTAAATTTCATGGGCATTCTCTGAGTGGCCTCCCCTGTGTCAGATCTAGTAGCATTTTTTAGGAATTAGTTCCCTGAATAGAGATCTCTAATGCCATTTGAGATTCCCTAGATTACTCTAACTAGTGTTTTGCTGACAGTACAGAAGGGAATACTGGTCATTCATAGGTGTTATTTCATACTTGCCAACTCCGTGGATACCCCAGAGCTTCTCAGATGCCATTAAGTTTTTTACATCTTGGGAACTAAGCTGACCATCATTACTTTTCTGTTCATGACCAGTTTTGAAAGAGCACGCTAAATAAATAAATAAATAAATAAATAAATAAATAAAAAGTTGCAGCCATCTAGAAGGCTTCATCCTTTCAATTTAGACTGTTATGTTAAATTCTTGTCAATGAGCAAAGAGGAAACACACCTTTTGTACAATCAAGAATTTTTTGTTAGTATAGTAGTCATTTTAACAATCATATTCAATAATTATTATTAGTTCAGCTGAAATTACTAAAGTGAAAAAATAATTTTATAAATAAAAGGTATCTGTAGTAGCAGTAGTAGAAATGAAACTCTTATACGCATATTTGGCTTTGATTCTTTTCCTTGTATTGCCTGCTCCTTTGTGTCCTGGGGTCAGTTGTCATATTCTGGCAGATGTGGAAAGGGGAGTGCTACTGCAGTCCATGAATACAGGAATACAGTGTTGATGTTGAGAGTTTCTTCTTCCTTGCTCTGGGATTCACTTAAAATCATTTTTATGATTGACACCTTTTTTCTTTTTTTTTTTCTCCCCACTTGTCTTCATCTGAATTAAAGATATTTGTAAAGAACATATAAAGAAAGATATTTGTAAAGGACCAATGAAAAACAGTTTCTGACTTTCTGTGGTATGCTTGGTATATCTCGAGATCATAGAATCATAGAATCGCTCAGGCTGGGAAAGACCTTAAAGATCATTGAGTCCAACCACAACCTAACCATACATGTCCCTGAGCACGACACCCAAATGTATTTTAAACACATCCAGGGATGGTGACTCAACCACTTCCCTGGGGAGCCTATTCCAGTGCTTAACAACCCTTTCTCTAAAGAAGTGTTTCCTGATATCCAACATAAACTTACCCTGGTGCAACTTGAGGCCATTTCCCCTTGTCCTGTCACCAGTCACCAGTGAGAAGAGACCAGTCCTGCTCTCGCTGTAAGAACTTTTCTGTTTCGCTCCAATGTATAGGAGGGAGATGAGGTTCTTTTAATATCTGTATACCCAGTATGAGATTAAGTATCAGTGGTTCATATGCTAGTCCAACCAGTTTATTATAAATCCTAATCAGGGAGATGGGGAAGGGAAGGAGGGCGATAGAAAAGATAGGAAAGAAGCAAAAATTGTGTAAAGTGGGGATAATCACCGCCAGGATCCAGCAGTGGTCCCGTTGCATGACGTTTGAAGGTCCCAGGCAGAAGCAGCTGGCGGGGGGAGCAGCAGTGTGGCCAACTTTGGGCAGCAAGCTAGTAGCAGGAAGCAGTCGCAGAGCCAATGTGGGAGGAAGCAACAGGACTCAGGTAGCAGGCCCAGGAGAGTCCATCAGTATGCAGGAATTCTGTAGTGAGGAATCTGATATCAGACACCTGTCCTCATGGTTTTCCATTCCTCTTTTATCCTACTTTTTATCCTGCCTACATGACATCCCTGGGTGCTTGAACAAGAGTCATGTGAGTACCCCCTGAGATGGCCATCATCCTGAGATAAGTCTACACAAAAGACCACTTCAGAGCTATTAAGCTGCAGCTTATCTCTCTCCTGTTGCCCCTGGCCTTGTCCATCTGTGTCCTTCAGACCAAGGATTTCACAACCCTTGCCCAGGACTTGTCCATCAAAGTTCTCCAGAGTAAGGGTTTCTCAACCCCTGCCCAGGACTTGACTGGACTTGTTCATCTGTGTTCCCAACAAGTTTTGAGACAATGATGTAACAGACAAATATCTTACACTTTCAGATATTAGAAGAGAGCAATAAGGTCTCCTCTCAGCCTCCTTTTCCTCAGAGTAAACAGCCTCAGTTCCTTCAGTCATTCCTCATAGGGCGTATTCTCCAAGCCCTTCACAAACCTTGCTGCCCTTCTTTGGACCTGC
>NW_024964284.1:0-1276 GCF_019238085.1 Lagopus leucura
CCTCCCGGCGCAGAGGAAGAGCCTGGAGCTGGCGCTGACCCCCGCCAGCGGGAAGAGCCTCCCGGGGCCACCAAGGCCACCAGGGCCACCAAGGCCACCGGGCTCAGCGGGGTTGGGGACGGGGTCGTTGCCCCTCACCCTTCGCTTCCATCTGCCCCAGGAGAGCGCGGCCGAGCCCCCCCCGGCCCCGCAGCGTCCCACGGTAACCCCGGCCCCGTGGATGTCCCCAACCTTGTCCCCAACCTTGTCCCCAATGGGTCCCCAACGTTGTCCCCCGGCAGGTCCCCATCACTGCCCCCAAAAGGTCTCCAATGGGTCCCCATCATTGTCCCCAAAAGGTCCCCAACGTTGTCCCCAATGCGTCCCCAACCTTGTCCCCACCAGGTCCCCATCGTTGTCCCCCACTGGGTCCCCATAGTTGAACTCAACACGTCCCCATCGTTGTCCCCAATGGGTCTCCAGCCTTGTCCCCAACAGGTCCCCATCATTGAACCCAACAGGTCCCCAAACTTGTCCCCAAAAGGTCCCCATTATTGTCCCCAATGGGTCCCCATCATCGTCCCCCATCGGGTCTCCATAGTTGAACCCAACACGTCCCCATCATCGTCCCCAAAAGGTCCCCATTATTGTCCCCATTGGGTCCCCATCGTTGTCCCCCATCAGGTCCCCATAATGGAACCCAACACGTCCCTATCATTGTCCCCAAAAGGTCCCCAGTAGGTCCCCATCACTGTCCCCAGCCTTGTCCCCAATGGATCCCCATCGTTGTCCCCATCATTGTCCCCCATTGGGTCCCCATAGTTGAACTCAACACGTCCCCATCGTTGTCCCCAACAGGTCCCCAAAGTTGTCCCCAAAAGGTCCCCAACCTTGTGCCCAATGGGTCTCCATCATTGTTCCCCACTGGGTCCCCATAGTTGAACTGTGAGGAACTGGGAGCAGCTGGGTGCAACTGGGAGCAACTGGGAGGAACTGGGGGCAACTGGGAGCAGCTGGGAGCAAATGGGAGCAACTGGAGGAACTGGGATGAACTGGGAGCAGCTGGGAACAGCTGGGAGCAACTGGGAGGAATGGGAGCAACTGGGAGGAACTGGGATGAATGGGAGCAACTGGGAGCAGCTGGGAGCAACTGGGGGCAACTGGGTGCTGCTGTCCCCACAGAAGCGGAAGGTGGAGGTGGTCTCCCCTGCCACCCCCGTCCCCGCGACCACCGAGACCTCGCAAGCCTCCGTCTTCCCCCAGGTGAGACCCCCCCCTACAAACCCCCCCCCCCCCC
>NW_024964285.1:0-1083 GCF_019238085.1 Lagopus leucura
TGCGGTTCTGCAGGGGCAAATTTTGGGGTGAAACCGTGGGATTTTGGGTGCCCCCCCAGCCATCAGAGGTTCCCTGGGGTGGTTCCGTCCGTTTGCTGTGGGTTTGGCTCTGAATTTTGGGTTGATTTTCCGTTTTTTTGGGGGCTGCGTGGTTTTTTTTTCTTCTCATTTTTGTGCTTTTCTGCAGTTTTGATGCCACGTTTTCACATTACCCAATTTTGGCTTTTTTGGGGGGGGGTTTGGTTCCCCCCCTCTCTCACGCTCAGAGCGCTTTGGTTGTGTGGAGCAGTGCTGGAAAACACCAAAAAAAGGCAAAAAGAACCAACAAAAAACACCAAAAATGAAACACTTTTTTGGAGGCTTTCCCAACAAAAGGCACCGAGGAATTTTTGGCTTCGCGCCCCTCCGTTTCCCTCACGGTTGGGGGGGGGGGGGGGGCGGCGTGGAGCGGTGCAAATAAAGGACATTTTTTGGAGCTTTGCCGTTTTTTGGCTTTTTTTCACCCACGTTTCGCCCTAAAAAACGACGCAGCTTCCGCCCCGCCGTGCGGCGGCCGCTCAAATAAATTCCGTGGGGTTTGAATAATAGTTCATAATTTCATAACTGCAGAATTTCGTGCGCGAACTCGCGCGACTAGGCCGCAACCGGAAGCGGCCTATTAAGGATACAACCGGAAGGGGGTGCGGCCCGCACTTCCGGAGGCGAAGCCCTCCGCGGCGGCCCGACCCCCGCCCTCCCCGTTATCACCGCCCACGCGTGGGTCGGCCCGCGGTGCGCGCGCAGATTCGTTTTCAAAATATTCATCTTTCCGCACGCGAACGATTTTCCGCTTTCATCCGTAACCGGAAACGGGAGCGGCCTAGATACCGGAAGCGGGGGAGACCCGCGCTTCCGGTCGCGCCGCGCGCATGCGCCTTACGCGCGCGCGCGCCGTTCCTCCTCTCTGCGCAGGCGCGGCGCACGCGCAGTTCTTCTACGTGCGCTGTGGGGGAGGGGTCGGCGCATGCGCAGCGCGTCCCCGGGCGCCGCGCGGGGTCGGTCCGTTGGCGTCCCGCGAAGCCCCGCCGTCCCCGCGCCCCCCCC
>NW_024964286.1:0-1647 GCF_019238085.1 Lagopus leucura
CCCCCCCCCCCGATCCCATGGCGCTGTGTCACACCGACCCTGAGAGCCCACTGCCCCACAGATGATCGTGCTGCAGTCGCTGCACAAGTACCAACCACGGCTGCACGTGACGGAGGTGAAGGAGGGGGAGGGCGAAGCTGCGTACCCCTCCTCACATACCCACACCTTCGCCTTCCCTGAGACTCAGTTCATTGCTGTGACTGCTTACCAGAATGCCGACGTGAGTACTGGACCCCCCCAGCCCCCCCATGGTCTCCAGCGTGGGATCCACCCCACCTCTTCCTCCCCAGACAGCTCCAGCTTCCACTCATCCTCCCAGGGACCCCTCCCACATCGGGACCCCGTTGGTGCATCCCAGCATCATCCCAGGGGTCTAAGCATCATGGAAACCCCAGTGGCAGCCCCCTCCCCTTTCTAACACCCATATTTGCAGCACATCCTGTGTGCCCTCAGCATCCCTGTACGACTCCAACGCCCCCCCAGCATCACATCCATCACCCCAGCATCCCCAGCTCTCCCCCCAATCCAAGCCCCGTGGGACCTGGGGGGCCATTCTGGGTGTAAGGGTTGAGGACGAGGGCAGGGGAGGGATGTGGGCACTGTGCTGGGAGCACAGCACAGCCTCAGCCCCCTGTGTCCCCCTTATCCCTCCCCCCCAGATCACTCAGCTGAAAATCGACCACAACCCCTTCGCCAAAGGCTTCCGGGACAACTTTGACTCGTGAGTAACCCCCCACACACACCCCCCACCACCCCACAGCCCCCATCCCGAGGCCTGGGAGGGAGCCCCCCTACACCCACCCAACCTTATCACCCCCCAGGATGTATGGAGCCTCAGAGGGCGACCGCCTGACCCCCTCCCCACCGGATGGCCCCGGCTGCCCCCAACTGCTGCCGAGCCCCCGCTTTCAGCCCTTCCTGCAGGAGCAGTACCCACTGCCCCCAGGGCGCTTCTACAATGGGGAGCGGGGTCCCCCTCTGCCCCTGCCCCCCAAGGACCCCCCCCGATGGTACTTTGCCCCCCAGCAGCCGCCCACCACGGCGATGGAGTACGGAGGCTATGAGGGGGGGTACGGTGGGAGCAAGCTGGTGCCCTATGGGGTGAAGCCCTTCGCCCTGCCGCCTGCCGCCCACCCACCCCTGCCCTATTACCCCGAGGGGCCGGGGGCGTTCGGGGGGCCAGGGGGGGCTTGGGGGGGCACGGGGCAGTACGCATCCAAGGGCAGCCCCGGGGCCCTGGGCTGGTACCGGGAGCCTCGTGAGGAGAAAGGCAAGGAGGAGGGCTGGCCCCCTGAGCCCCCTGCCGTCAAGCCGGGTGATGCCGCCGAGCCGGGGCTGTACGAGGGGGGGTGCAAGAGGCGCCGTGTGTCCCCCTACCCCTCCAGCACTGAGAGCTCACCCCCCGCCCGCAACGGGGATCTCTACGACAAGGAGCCGGGCACCGACAGCGGCTACTACGGCTTCTATGGGAACTGAGCTGAGGGGGGGGGGTGCTCAGACCCCCCCTATGCCAAGCACCCCCAGGAAGGGTTGGACAACCCAGAGCCACCCCCTGGGGCTGGAGCTGAGCCCAGTGCAGGGCATCCCTGCCCCCTCCGTCCTCTATTGAACACCCATATCCTGAGCAGAGGGGGTGAGGCTGTAGCC
>NW_024964287.1:0-2487 GCF_019238085.1 Lagopus leucura
CTTGTGATTTGTGAGTCCATTTTGGACTTTGTTTTGTTGTAAAAGGGACTTATTTAGCACTGTGATCCTATGAAGGCACTTCCAGCTCAGATAACGAGACCTTCCTCCAGTGCTTCTATTCTTGGATGTAATCAATACACACTCTGTTACTCTGTTTGACAGAGGAGCCCGGGAAGACATTGAAGAAGTTGAAGTAGCTTTGGAGATGGAGTGTCTTCACTTCTTTCGTGTTACATTGACCAATTTTTTCAGAGACTGTGGGTAGTATTTGTGAAAATTTTTCAAACTAAAATGAAGTCCGAAAATAAATCCAGAGGTATGTTGTCAGCAACTGCGAAACTGCGAGACCCCCCCGCGGGGTCTGATGTGTTAAGCTCCCTCCCTGCTCTAATGATTGATGTGTGATGTGCGCCCTTGGGGGCGTAGACGAAGTAATTAGGCTATATAAGGTAGTGTATATGGGTAATAAACGCCATTTGCTGCTCATCATATTGGTGTCGCCTCAGTAATTGGCCAAGCTGCGGTCTCCCGGGAAATTCGGAACGGGCGCGTGCTGCAACAGAGGTATTATTTAGTGAAATACAAGTTTAAATTAACATCTCTGTATCTTTCTACCTCTATCATCATTCCACTGGTATTTATTTGTAATATGGTACCCTTGTCTCCCTAATACGGGAGGGAGAGAAGGTTCTTTTAATATACATATAAATATACATATACATATACATATCTTTTAATATATACTTATCTTTTATATATATATATATATACATATATATATATATGTATATATATAATATATATATACTTATCTTTTAATATACATATACATATGCCTGATGGCGAGATTAGGGGACGATGGGTGAAATGTTAGCCCAAGCAGATTACTACAAATCCTAGTTGTTGAAGGAGATGGGGAAGGGAAGGTGGGTGATAAAGACAGGAAATAAAAGCAAGGAGTCTTTGCAGAAAGCAGGAGAGAGATAGTCACCACTAGGTTTGGTTCATAGTTCAGACACTGATCTTCAGAAGTGGTGGGTTGTCAAGGGTTGTTGTTTGGTTGATGATGACAACAGTGGCAACAGTACCAACATATATAAATAAGTCCAAAGTGATCGAGTCAGCTCTCTTTGGAGTGGCAGCTTCTGGCTTTGGGATCTCAGCAGAAACTCCTTTGTTCCCATCTTCCACACCTTGTCAGCAAAGAAGAGGGAGCTGGGAGGTGCTCGCCTGCATCCTGTTTTTCACAGTATGTGATGGTATAATTCCCCAATCTCCCACATGAAGCTGGAGTTATTTGCTCACAGGCCAGATCTTCTGCTAGTAAAAGCTCCTGAGAACTCTCTTCTGAAGGCAAAGAGTTCCAAAGGAAATGCTTTCAAATGTCCACAAAGTTATGTTGATTGCCACACAGTGACACTCATCAGTCACCTTCTGGATAAGTCAGTTAGAGTCTTATCCCCAAAAATACCTCAAAAAGCAAGCCTGGAGCCAAGAAAAAAAAAGAAGGGTTCAGACCCTTGTGTATTGCCATACTTAACAAGAATACTCCTGCATAATTGTCAGTCACTGATAGTATTCCTGTTTCATGTACTAACTAGATAACAGAACTCTTGCATAGAAATAGTAATATTAAAGTGCAAATTCAGACGCATAAATATTTGCAAATGCTAGATTTAATATTTCCCAATGAAATGTTATTCATGTGCTATTGAGGATCCATTATTGTACAGCCTTGAATCATATGGTCACTTGCTATTTTTTGTCAAGTCTTCATCTTAGGTACGGAATGTAAGTCGCTTACTTAGTCAGCAACTTTTCAATCTTTTACATTTTTCTGTTCTGTGAACAGCCCGATACCTTATTTACTGCATAGTATTCCAACTGTGCTTTGAAAACAGAATAGTTAGAATCATAGAATCACCAAGGTTGGAAAAGACCTAAAAGATCATCTAGTCCAACCGTTCGCCTATTACCAATAGGTCCCACTAAACCATGTCCCTCAACACAACATCCAGTCTTTCCTTGAACACCCCCAGGGTCGGTGACTCCTTTTCCTTTTCCTTTTCCTTCAACTAGATCACTATTGGAAAGATTGTTGTGTTGTGTTTTTTTTGTTTTTTTTTAAGAATGATATTTTATTTCTATTCAGTGTGTAAGCAATCAGAAATGTTTTACTAGTGAAAAGATAGAGCACATTATTTGGAATTGATAGCTGATTTATTTTATTATGATTACCTGGAATAACTTTTGCCACAAAATTTTAATTTACATTTCTCTAATACTACTGATTTAAAGGTGACTTTAACATTCCTCAGCAGTAGCTCTTCGTGAACAATAAATCTATTTTCTCTAACAGCAGCATAATGTTTTCGTCTCCTACATGAATGAGGTTGTAACCAAAGTCCTATAGAAATATATCTACGCATGGAAGTAATTTTTGGGCTTCTACCTGTATTTTGCTACCAGTTAAAATCTCCACAAACA
>NW_024964288.1:0-560 GCF_019238085.1 Lagopus leucura
TGGGGCACTTGTGGGGCACTTGTGGGTCTGTACTATGCGACTTGTGGGGCACTTGTGGGTCAGTTATGGGGCGCTGATGAATCACTTGTGGGGCACTTGTGGGTCATGGGGCACTGCTTTGTCACTTGTGGGTCACTTATGGGGCACTTGTGGGTCACAGGTAACTTGTGGGGCTCTATGGGTCACATATGAGGCACTTGTGGGGCACTTGTGGGTCACTTATGGGTCAGTTATGGATCAGTTATGGGGCACTTGTGGGGCACTTGTGGGGCGCTGCTGTATCACTTATGGGGCACTTGTGGGGCACTTGTGGGTCACAGCTGACATGTGAGGCTCTATGGGTCACATGTGGGGCACCTGTGGGGCACTTGTGGGTCAGTTATGGGTCAGTTATGGGGCACTTGTGGGGCACAGGTGACTTGTGGGGCTGTATGCGTCACTTATGGGGCTCTATGGGTCACTTGTGGGCCTCTATGGGTCACTTATGGGGCACTTGTGGGGCACAGAGAGGGCACTTGCGGGTCACTTAGGGGTCACTTGTGGGGCTCTATGGGTCACTT
>NW_024964288.1:570-1130 GCF_019238085.1 Lagopus leucura
TGGGGCACTTGTGGGGCACTTGTGGGTCTGTACTATGCGACTTGTGGGGCACTTGTGGGTCAGTTATGGGGCGCTGATGAATCACTTGTGGGGCACTTGTGGGTCATGGGGCACTGCTTTGTCACTTGTGGGTCACTTATGGGGCACTTGTGGGTCACAGGTAACTTGTGGGGCTCTATGGGTCACATATGAGGCACTTGTGGGGCACTTGTGGGTCACTTATGGGTCAGTTATGGATCAGTTATGGGGCACTTGTGGGGCACTTGTGGGGCGCTGCTGTATCACTTATGGGGCACTTGTGGGGCACTTGTGGGTCACAGCTGACATGTGAGGCTCTATGGGTCACATGTGGGGCACCTGTGGGGCACTTGTGGGTCAGTTATGGGTCAGTTATGGGGCACTTGTGGGGCACAGGTGACTTGTGGGGCTGTATGCGTCACTTATGGGGCTCTATGGGTCACTTGTGGGCCTCTATGGGTCACTTATGGGGCACTTGTGGGGCACAGAGAGGGCACTTGCGGGTCACTTAGGGGTCACTTGTGGGGCTCTATGGGTCACTT
>NW_024964289.1:0-30496 GCF_019238085.1 Lagopus leucura
ATTAAAAATACTGAAGAGGATACTATTCAGAGGACATCCTACGCAAAAAGAATGCTTCCAATGCAAAACAGCATCGCTTCCTACCTCTAGAAGAACTGACAGTAAAGCAGTGTAAATATGACTGCATTTGCTCTGTTGCTGGAGATGCTTGAGGCCGTGGATGGGACCCTGGGCAGGTGTGGGGGGAACTTGCCCAGATTTGGGGCTTTGAGGGTCCTTCCAACCCAACCATGCTGTGGACTCTACGCTTGTATGAGCAGCAAGCAGACAAGGCAAACTGTGCCTTAATCCATCTCCCACCTTCAGCACCAGAACGCCCAGTTACTCACCACGAGCTCTCAGTGCCAAAGTTCTCTTTACGTCTCTCCCTTCCTACCTCCTCCCTTTGAGAACAAGGAATGTGAGCATCTTACCTGCCTGCTGCGCCAGCCTGCAGGCCTCTCCAATCCTCCTCCCTGTGAGGCAGCTGAACACAGCCTCCACACGGTTGCGGTGTTGGGTCAAAGCAACCTCCTCATCAATCCGTGCTGCTGCAGTCTCTGACAGCCAGCGAGAGAAAGCCCTCCTGCGCTCCAGGGCCAGCACGTACTCACTGGGCTCCTCCAGGCTGGCCTCCAGCTCCTTCAGGTTCCCCCAGATGGCTTCACACAAAGTCCACGTCAAGCACCAGTGCTTCACAACAGCTGCCAGTACAGAATTAAGCCGGTCAGGAGGGTAAAACCAAGAGAACGTTTAGAGAAGCCTCCTAAGGTTGTCAAAGCGTAATCTTACAGGATATCCTACTGCTGCACCTCAGTCAGCCACCAAATGCTACCAACCACCTTTGGGCTTCCAGCAAGAACGTGGAGGTGCAGCCACTTTGCTTTATTCACACTCAAATAACCTGGGCTGGATAGTTCTCCAGATCCTCTGTAAATACAAGCACTCTCTACTTACTCTCCATCACAGCAGGATCCTCAGATGCTGTTCGGACCCAGTCAGCATAGTCATGAATAGCAGAAACTCCAGGGTTGGGAGCCAGGAGAGGACACTGTTCGTCCATGTGGACAGTGCTGTGCTTTAGCTTTATCTCCAGAGGGATGAGATACAACTGCTTGTCTCTGTTCATCTTCCTTTGTTCCAAGTTCAGCTTCTCCACGTGAACCTTGAAAGGGGACTCTGGGAGTCTGCAGTAAAAGAAGAAAGAAGACAAACAGGTAAACAACACTGAGTTCTTTTCCATGTGAATAAACTCCTATTATGGAGCAGCTGTACTACACAGCTTGTCCTGGCTGTAACACAGCAGCAGACATAAGAGTGGAGGTCAGTGACTGGGTATGCAGAATCTGGATAGCCAGGGATTCAGAATTACACGTGGGCCAATCAATCTCACCGTGCCTCCAGCACACGAAAGGCAACAGCACACCTTACCACAACCCAGCACATTTGACAGGAGCACTGCAATGGGCTGCCCAGGGAGCTGGTGGAGTCACCGAGCCTGGAGGAGTTCAAGGAACGTCTGGATTTTGTGCTGAGGGACGTGGTGTAGTGAGAACTATTGGTGATGGGTGGATGGTTGGAGTGGACGATCTTGAAGGTCTTTTCCAGCCTTGGTGATTCTGTGATTCATTCTGCTAACAAGTTAAATGTGCTGCAGATCAACTCAAGAAGCATTGTGGAAGTCCTGAATGGCACAACGGGCTGAATTCCAGTGAAGTTTGGGTATGGATTTGCACAGCCCAGAAACTTCTGATCCTGCTTTACGTACAACAGAACTGAGGCATGTGAGAATTCAGAAGTTAAGACGTTCCCAGGGATAAAGGGCAGCACATTCTAAGCATCCTGAACCACAGCTCTGGACTTTCCCACTTCAAACTTTCATTGGATGACAGTGTTAGAAAAGTGTTAAAAAAAAGCTACTCTTACTGTGATGCTCCATTTCTCTGACACACAGATTTTTGTCAGGTAGCAACCTGAAGGCTCTCCACTGTCTCCATAACAAGGGGAAATGGTTTGGAGTTGAGGGAGGGCAGCTGGAGGTTGGATGTCAGGGGGAAGTTGTTTAGAGAGAGAGTGGTGAGGTGCTGGAACAGCTGCCCAGAGAGGCTGTGATGCCCCGTCCATCCCTGCAGGTGTTGGAGGCCAGGTTGGATGGGGCCCTGGGCAGCCTGGGCTGCTGTGAGATGGGGAGGTTGGTGGCCCTGCATTGGTGGGGGGTTGGAGCTTCATGATCCCTGAGCTCCCTTCCAATCCAAAGCACCCTATGATTCTATGATGGCTGGACAACATTCTATCTCACACCTCAGAAAAGACCCTAAGCCAAACTCCAAAACGACACTGACTTCCAACTGGGACTCATTCCAACGTGAAGGGCACAGCAGAACCCTGAAGGCAAACAGTACTCACATCTTTGGAGCAACAGGAGCGGGCAGGAATCCATAGTCCGCAGCCTCACATGGGAGGTCCTCCGTCCCCCTCGACCCACTCAGCTGATCCCCACAGTTGACCAGAGTCCAGTTGGGCCCCCAGCCCACACGGAAGGCGCGTCCCATGAACAGCGCCGTGTCCATCAGCAGCTTCCCCTTCCCATAGGTGATGGAGCTCTCCAGAGGGACCAAGCCCTGCTGCCTGCGGACACCCACTGTCCTCATCTGCACCTCGGGGACCGACGGAGGGACGGCGAAGGCTGATGCTAATGGAGAGGATGCTGACCAGCAGGCAGGGGAAGGGGAGCTGCGAGACACCCTCGGCTCCTGGAGGTCATAAAGTGCAGTGCTGGGTGGTTGGAAAATGGTATCAGCAAACTTTGATTGCAGCAGCCCAGCGACTGGAGGGAAGAAGGGGGAAGAACAGTTAACCACACGTGCATTTGCCTTTCATCAAGAGGTTCTGATATTCTGTTACTTATGGCCTCCTGGCTTGTATCAGGAATGGTGTGTGAACAGGACTAGGGAAGCAATCCTGCTCACTACTCAGCACTGGTGAGGCCTCACCTGGAGTTCTGTGCTCAGTTTTGGGCACCTCAGTACAGAAAGGACATGGAGGTGCTGCAGCAGGTTCAAAGAAGGGCAACAAGGCTGGGGAAGGCTTGGAGAATGTGGCCTATGGGGAGAGACTGAAGGAACTGGGGCTGTTTGGTGTGGGGAAGAGGAGGCTGAGGGGAGACCTGATTGCTCTCTTCCAGTAGCTGAAAGGGGATTGCAGCAGAGCAGGGCTGGTCTCTTCTCACTGGTGACAGGATGAGGGGAAATGGCCTCAAGTTGTGCCAGGGGAGGGTTAGGCTGGATCTCAGGAAACACTTGTGTACAGAAAGGGCTGTAAAGCACTGCAATGGGCTGCACAGGGAGGTGGTTGAGTCCCCATCCCTGGATGTGCTTACAAAGCCTTTGGATGTGGTGCTCAGGGCCATGAGTTAGCTGAGGGTTGTTGGTTAGGTTAGGATGGTTGGGTTGTGGTTGGATTTGATGATCTTTCAGGTCTTTTCCAACCTGAGCAATTCTATGGTTCTATGATTTCAGAGGTATTTCAGTCCTTCATAACCAGCCAGTGAAAATGCTCACCTCGATCTGCTGTGGCAACGCACAGCTACAAGCAATTGCTTGCAGTTTTGAGAGTCATGAAATCCACCACGCACAGAATGATTTGGTCCAAACTAAAGAAGGTGATATGACATGTAGCCTCACCCCAAAAATGGAGATTTGAAAGTAATGACGACTTTAACTGATATAATTAAACCATGAGGACAGGAACACTACAGAGGAAGCAGACACTGATTAACAGGATTGAAACTGTCCTCAATTTCAGGTCTGAGATTTCATTCAGGACGCAACTCCACGCTTAGGACATGCACTACTACTGCAATCACCACCCTGTGGGACACACACAGCACCACGGAGCAGCAGGGGAGCCTGCAGCACCCCTATGGGAACGTGAGGCAGAGAAAACAGAAGCATGGAACGCAGCAGTGTGCAGTGAGGCCAGGAAGGAAGGCAGGAGCTGCAGCCTTGGGAGCTGGCTGTGGAGCTCGAGGGCAGGCCAAAGCCACAGCACACAGCTGCTCTGCCACACACTCGGACAGTAACGGGGTTTTGCATACTGATGTTAGAACTGAACTCTTTCTCCATGCAGTGTGGTTTGCCACAGTACCTGAGCATCTCTTCTGCCCTTGGGATTTTGAGATAGGGAGCCTTGGAGAACAGATCTCCTGAGAAGTATCCATTTTTGTAGGTTGCTTCCCAGAGTGATGGTCCAGGATTAAATCCAGGTCGTCTTCATCAGCAAGCAAGGAAGCTTTCATAATCTAAAAGGGCAGAAGCCAAATCTGCATGTCAGCAATCATTCTGTTGGCAGCAGCCAGCTGATCTCATCTGCTCCCCTCCCAGTAAAGATCAATTCCACATACTGTGTACAACTAAAGACTCTCATACCACACTGCATGCCACAGTCCAGGAGAAATGAAAGCAAACTTCACAGTTATTGATAAACTTGTATAAACTGTTAGTTATATTGCCACAGTGCTTGGGAGGATGGGCACAAGGTCCTACAATAACCATGGGTTTCAGATCTTAGCTCTGGCTACCACTGTTTGCCCAGAGAGGCTGTGATGCCCCGTCCATCCCTGCAGGTGTTCAAGGCCAGGTTGGATGGGGCCCTGGGCAGCCTGGGCTGCTGTGAAATGGGGAGGTTGGTCCTGCATGCAGCAGGGAGGTTGGAGCTCCATGATCCTTGGGTCCCTTCCAACCCAAGCCATTCTATGAACATTTCAGCTTAAGCAACACGACTGCATTTTCCTAGATAGGAAATACAGGTAGAAGGCCACGAGCATTCAAGCTGTTATCTTTTCATGCAAAAAACAAACAAGCCCAAAACAACACAAAATCCCACCTAAAAAACCAAACTATCAGCCAAAACAACAGGCCACAAGGTCAAACTCAGCTATCCCATTAACACGGCCGGCCCTAACTGGGTCAGAAGCAGCCCAGGTTAAGTATGAGCTCACCAATTCAGAGCTTTGAAATCGTTTTCAAGGTGCTTCGGTGTTTGTGCTTTAAGCTTTCTGGACCTCTGAAGATCCCCCACAAACACAGAGGCACACAGACAGGGCAGGCACACCGAGCATCACCAACAGGTGCCAAAGCACCTCTCAAAGAGAAAAGCACGAGGCCTTACCTGCAAGACATGGGGGTTGATGCCCAGCGTCGACGCGATGTGAGCAGAAGCAGGCACTGCTTCCAGCTCCTCTGCCATGCTGTCCTGCACTGCAGGCTCCTGGGGAGGCTCCTGGGTGACGTCTGCCATGTCACTGTCCAGCTCCAGCACTCTGCCCACCTGCTCCACCTCGGGGCTCTGCGGATACAGGCACAGGGGTGGCATCAGACAACAACAGATTCCAACAGCTCGCTAAGAAAACGACCTTAATATCTCCAACAATCACCTGCACACGAAGCGGAGCACCGCCTTGCTCGTGTCAAGACTCCAATTTAAGTTTAGGGAGGAACATAGAACCCGTTCCCATTTTCTTCAGTGTCGCAACGTTAACAGTGCAAGTTAAAGTGAAGGGGAAGTCACAGCTTAGTTGTGTCCTCCTGCAGTTTACCACTTTGTGCCATTCAGTGCAGGAAGCTGCTCTTCAGCTTTCCATTTCCAGGCGAGCAGAAAAGAAAACAAGGTTTGTGCATCCCCTTCTCCCCCACAATGCTATCACACAGAGAAGCTTCTTGGGCCAGAGTTGAACCCGGGACATTTCAGATGGCAGCAGCCAGCTCAGGAACAGGGATTGTGCAGCACTGGCTGCTGCTGCCCATGGCAGGTGATGAGCAACACCGTGATACCTGCTTTGTCTCCCCAGCTGTCACACTGTATAACGTGAGGCCACGTTCCACAAACGGACACGATAACCTTCATGATCCCAATACTGGCTCACAGAGTATGTGTGCACATGTAGGTTTTTTTATTGTTATTACAAAGCAGGACATGTCACTGGATTGGAGAGTTGCACTGCCTATCTGTAGCTAAATTTCTCATGTCTGCTCCAGTCCAAGGCAGGATGAACTCAACGGATGGGTTTTCTGAAGGCACTCACGTGGTACCACCTCTGTGATGATGCTGAAGTGAGCTCTACAACCTCCAGCTGCTTACAAGAACTCAGCTTCACCTTCCAGGCAGGGCCAAGGAACCTTCAGCCAGTCCCAAAGATAAGCAGACGGCAGAACGGTGCTCCAGCAGTGCCATCACCTCCAGCCCAAAGCCCACCTGTGCTCTGAGCTGCCCCACACCCAACGTGGGATGTGACAGCAAGCTGCTCAGCTGCCTTCCAGCCTCACTACCAAAATAGTTTGATGGGACAAAACCTTTGGAGAGGGGCACCCACTGCTGGCAGAGTGCAGCTAATGGCTCAGCCAGAAAGCAGCACCTGGCCAACAGCAATCATTGTGGGCCTAATTAGCTGAGCATCTTCCAGGTGTTCCAGCCCTCTGATGCTCCTGATGTGCTCTAAGCCAGGCTCCAGCTCTCATCCCAGGTCCCTGGATAGGGGTGTCCTGGGAAAGATGCACCTTTACAGCTGACTGCTTTCCAGATGCAGTGATGCACAACACAACATACAATGCATAGAAAAGGCATGAATATGAGCAAGGAACCTGTGGCACGTACCTCACTGGCAACCACACCAAGGAATTTAGAAGTATACTCCATTGGGCTGCTACTGAGCTCATTAAAGCCAGCCAAGAAGTGCCACGAAGGCCATCAGATGAGGCAAAAATGAGACTGTAAGGACAGCACTTAGAAGCAGATGGAAGCAGCAGGGAGTGTGCAGAATAGATTCACAACCCCAAACAGGAGTTTCACTACTCCCCTCGTTGTGCATAAATACAGAAAGGTGACAGTGCAGCCACCTCCTGCAGACCTCACAATACCAATAAAGTCATGAATATTCAAGTTAGGGAGAGAAGAAAAACCCAAATCCAGTTCCTGAAAGCTTCCCAAACTGCAGAGATGTGATCGTGATCTGAAAGCCAGCATGGCTTCACCAAGGGCAGGCCGTGCCCAATCCATCTAGAGGCCTTCTGCAATGGCATTGGTGGGTAAAGGGAAGGGCAAAGGATGCCATCCAGCTGGATGTATGCAAGGCCTTCGACATGGTCCCACACCACATCCCTATCCCTAAATTGGAGGCATGGATCAGAGGGTGGCTGTTTGGTGGATAAGGAGTTGGCCGGAAGGTCGGAGCTGAAGGGCTGCGGTCAATGGGAATGGCTTCAGAATGGGAGATCTAGGCCAGATGGAGGAGGAAATTCTTTACCTAGAGAGCAGCGAGGCTCTGACACTGAGCCCAGAGCTGTGGGGGCCCCATCCCTGGAGATCAGGACTGGATGGGGCCCCAAACAGCCTGAGCTGCTGCTCGACTTAGTGGCTGGAAATCCTGTCCACAGCTGGGGGTTGAAACTGGATGATCCTTGAGGTCCCTTTCAGCCCAAACCACTCCATGATTCTGTGAGTTTCAGCTAGAGCTGAGCTACAAGCACATTACAGATGTAACTTGCACATATCCCCATCCCTGCAGGCATTCAAGGCCAGGCTGGATGTGGCTCTGGGCAGCCTGGGCTGCTGGTTGGCGACCTGCACACAGCAGGGCTTGGAGCTGGATGAGCGCTGTGCTCCTGTGCAACCCAGGCCATTCTATCATTCTATAATATAAATCCTAACTTTTACAGAGCTCAGCTTCCACAAACAAGCTGAGCATGCAGGGGTTGATGCAGAGTTGCAGGGAGCCACGTACCATAGTTCTCTGAGGAGGACACATAGGTCAGCACGAGGAGAGCAAAGTTCTCGAGCAGGTTGAGCAGCAGGTTGAGGTGGCACAGGCGCAGGTAGCGAGGGTGGGAGCAGTGGCAGCTCTGGTAGTGGTTCCAGTAGGCAACAGCCACCAGGAAACGTGGAGCTGAGTGCAGACCAATGCAGAGCCTCCAGACGTAGCGCTGTGGGGTCTCTCCTCCGATGGCAGCACTGATGGAGGGCAGGTAGTTTGGGACCTGGAAGATGGGAGCACGGCTCGTTATGGCACAAATGCCACGTCAAAAGACAGGAAACGGACATGGTGGGGCTGATGTGCAGGAAAGGAACTCTGCAGAGAAGGGCCTGGAGGTCCTGGTTGAGCAGTGGGTTGAGCTGAGTGCCCTGCGGCCAAGAAGGCCAATGGGATCTGGGATATGCTGCAGAGCACGGCCAGCAGGGTGAGCGAGGAGATCCTCCCCTCTGCTCTGCCCTGGGGAGGGCACAGCTGCAGCACTGCACCCAGTGCTGGGCTCCCCAGCTCCAGATGGACTGGGAACTGGTGGGAGAGCCCTGAGGAGGGTGCAGAGCTGGTGGGGGCCTGGAGGACCTCGTGCTGGGGACAGGCTGAGAGTGCCAGGGCTGTGCACCTCCAGGAGAGAAGGCTGGATCTGAGCAGTGTCTGAAGTGTAGGGGGTGATAAGTGAAGTTTATCAGTGTCTGAAGGGCAGGGGATGGGGCTGGGCTCTGTTCCGTGGTGCCCAGTGCCAGGACAAGGAGCACCTGCATAGACTGCAGCCCAGGGAGTTCCATCTGTGCTGTGAGGGGGGCAGAGCTCCAGTACTGCTGCCCTGCGAGGTGAGGATCTTCCTGCAGACATCCAAACCCACCTGGGCACCCTCCTGTTCAAAGACTGTACAGAACTGCCTGTGATTCTGTAACACAGCAGCAGTCCTGATGCATCCTGCAGGGCTATCCAGCCCCCAGCACCTCCACAGCCTACTGAGAAGGTTCGGTGAGCTGAGAACCCTGCTCAGGTTTCTCCGCTTGACATCCACAACCCTCACTCCTTCCCTTCCCTTCTCAAGCACAGGGACAGGCTGCCCAGGGAAGCAGTGAGGTCACCGTCCCCAGAGATGTGCAAAAAATGTGTACCTGTGGCACTTAGGGACATGTTTTACTGAGCACAGTGGGGATGGGTTGGGGTTGGACATGGTGATCTCAGAGCTCTTTTCCAACCCTAATGATTCGATGATTCCATCCCCAGGTTCAGAGAGAGAAGAGAGCAGGGAAGCGAAACGACATTGAAACAACAGAAAGCTGACAGCAACAGCAGGCAAAGGTGATGTTCAGAAACACAACAGCAGGAAAACCTTGGAGCTGACCTCCAAGTATGTGCAGCCAGTTGTGATTGCCATACAAAAGGTGATCCCTGCAGGACAACTATGCCATGGAATCACAGCTTGGCTGCAAAAGACCTCCAAGATCACCTGGTGTGGTAAACAAGCTGCGCAGGGAGGAAATCAGAAGGATCAAAGTCTGGTTTAACTAAAACTTGTTTTAGTTTAGTTTAGTAAAGTCTTGTTTAATGTAAACCTCCCAGATCCCCACTTATTTCCCATGGTGCATGAAATCCTTTAGAAACACTTCAGCTGAGTCCCCAATGAAATTGTTTTCTTGGATAAAGGGGCTGCAATTCCTATGTGCTGTTCTCCCACCAGGAGCTCTCCTGCCAGTGTCTGATTCCTTTCCTTTCTCCAGGCATCGATTGCTGATGCTGGCATTGAATCAATAAGAGGCGTGGATGGAGGCTTCCCTTGCCCAGCAACCTCACTTGAAAGCTCTCTTCACTATCCTGCAATTGATGATGCTCTTCCCCTGCTCTGAGGGATGGACTCTCTCAGTCCTCAGCAGACAAGAGTTCACTGATCTAAAGAGCCAAAAGCAGCATCATGATCAAGTGCTGATCCAGTGGATTTGAGTGGCTCCTTCAAAGATCTTTCCTCTGATTAAAGCCAAGACCTGGTGCCCCACAGGCTCTTAGAGCTGCTCCAAAGGCTCTGCAGTCCTGGATACAGCTTGGTCTGCTCTTGACAGCGTTGATGGCGCCCATGTGGAGTAACAGCCTGCAGAATGAAGCTCCTCACACTGACTGCCGTTTGCCTGAGGAAACAGCTCCTTTCACTTGCTTCACACACAGTGCTTCATGATCTCCCCTGCTCCTCACACTGGCACAGGAGGCAGTGGGTCCCTGTCTGCTCTCCCACCCAGCCAGGACGTCAGAGGCCTCCACCTCTCTGCTCTCATCCCAGCATCTCTGCAGGCTGAAGCTGAGGAGCCCTCACTCCACATCTCAAGCTGCAGGACACCTCAGAGCATCCCTGCTGCACTGCCCAACACGCCTGTCCTGTGAGGAGGGGGCAATGTCCCACAAGGAGGGGACATTGCACATGTCATTTCTCTCAATCAATCACCACTGGGATCCCACTGCTCTGCCCTCAGGAGTCCATGTCACCACCCCCCACCTTCATCACCCCGCTGTGTTTGGGAGGAGGAGCAGCAGGGATCCTGCACAACCCCAGGGTCGCCTCCTCTCATAGCTCTACACCTGCTGCTTACTGATGTTTATGCCATGGCTGAGGAACTCGACCTGATGCATTCCAGAAACCCGGCTGTCCCCTGCAGCCAGAGCTCCCAGGCACATAGCACAGGCTGCTCCAAAGAACTCCAAGAGACGTGAGAGGCAGTGACTCCACTTGTAAGAGGAACTCCTTGTCAAGACAGCATACTTAGCTTCAGCCTTGTCAGTTTTATTCTGTATGGCCATCAACACCAATCTGCACAGTGTCACTTTTCAAAAATTGAAAACTCAATTGCCCCTTCAGAAGCAACACAAAAACAAATCCTTCAAGGTGACAAAGCACCTGTGGTAGGAAACAGGGGATCCCTGCACAGCCAGCACCCGGAGGAGCTCAGCGCCCTGCAGGTGAATGTCACTTACCCCGCAGTGCGTGGCTGTTGTCTCCTTGAAGTGGAAGAGCAGAGACCAAATCACGCAGAAAAGGAAACCAAACAAGGGGCAAAACACAGTCCAAACAGCCAGAGTGGTGAAACGGAGCCGGAACAGGATACCATCACGATCCAGGGGCAGCGGTACCTGGAGCATGCTGACGGACCTGGAAGCAAAAAGCAAAGCACATGTTGGGAGGGATTTTCTGCCCTTCAGTCCCCAGCAGCTCTCAGCATAGATGCATCAAGCTATAATAAGCTGCAAACAGAGAAACCTGGGCACAGCCGGTGTTTCACAGCAGTCTGAGTGCTGGATGAAGGCGCCAGAGGTAGAAAGCAGCATCAGCTGCATGGGACACGATTCTAGCTCTGCACCACGAGGCTGGGAGACACGCGACTGCATTTCTGCCGGGCAGAGCCATCCAGATCCTTCCTCAGCCGAGCTCAGAGCTGCTGTGCTGACACGGCACCATGCTGCCCCAGATGGGGCACTGTGAGCACAGCACAGCCAACACCACACCTCAAGGAAGCTGCAGGACCACAGCCTTCAGCTTGCATGATAAAAACAATGCTCAACAACTCAGACAGGTCAGGTGAGGCCAGTTATCGAGCCTGGCAGCTTGCCCTTGGCTCAATGCCCCAGCATCAGCCAGGTGCACTCCAGCTCTGAGGCACTGCTGTTTGTCCTACGTGCCTCAGGCTGTGGTGCACAGAGTTGCAGTCCCCAGCACTGCACATGTCTTTACTTCAACCCCAAATCATCACTCTGCTGCGTGTGGCCCAAATCTCTCCCATCCACACCGCCTCCCCTCCACCTGGGGACAAGGGACAAAGGGCCATGATGCTGAGTGCCAGCTTCCTCCCTCACCTCGGGCTCTACGACAAATCCTCCTTGCAGACAATCCCCGTTGAAGCCAATTATCAACAGACCAAGGGCAACACAGGGTCACATCCTGCAGCGTGACCTCAGGCTGCAGCCCAAAGAGCTGCTGCTGAGAAACGTGGGGCAGGGTCCTGCTCAGTGCCTGGTGCTGCTGCCATAGAGCAGCAAAGAGTGATGTCAAACCATGTGATCACCTCAGGGTTTGCTGCTCTGCCTGGATTCCTTTACTGTGGGATGCAAACTTTAAGGACGCAGCTGCAGCCATGGAGGTGAGGACACAGTAGGACCCCCTGCCCAGGCAGCTCCGCTGCTGATGCTTTGAATGAAGGACGGTGTGCCTGAATCATAGAACGGCCTGGGTTGCAAAGGAGCACAGCACTCATCCAGCTCCAAGCCCTGCTGTGTGCAGGTCGCCAACCAGCAGCCCAGGCTGCCCAGAGCCACATCCAGCCTGGCCTCCAATGCCTGCAGGGATGGATGGGGCATCCACAGCCTCCTTGGGCAACCTGTGCCACTGCCTCACCACCCTCTGCCTCCAAAACTTCCTCCTCACATCCAACACAAACCTCCCCTGGCTCACTTTCAAGCCATTCCCCTTGTCCTGTCACCACCCACCCTCACACACAGCCGTTCGCCCTCCTGTTTATATGCACCATAGGATCAAACAGAATCACAGAATGGTTTGGTTTGGAAAGGACCTCAAGGATCACAAAGCTCCAACCCCCACCAATGCAGGGCCACCAACCTCCCCATTTCACAGCAGCCCAGGCTGCCCAGGGCCCCATCCAACCTGGCCTTGAACACCTCCAGGGATGGACGGGGCATCACAGCCTCTCTGGGCAGCTGTTCCAGCACCTCACCACTCTCTCCGTAAAGAACTTAAGCACCCTTCAAGCACTGGAAGGCCACCATGAGGTCTCCCCACAGCCTTCCCTTCTCCAAGCTCAACAAGCCCACTTCCCTCAGCCTGTGTTCACAGGCGAGCTGCTCCAGCCCTCTGACCATCTTAACGTCCCTGCTCTGGACGCAGCTGGCAGAAGCAGCACAGAGCTGTGGAGAGGCAAAGTTGGGACCCAGCCGTCACACAGTGCTGCCCGTAGAGCTGCAGTTCAGACCCCGAGCCCCTACCGGCCCGGGCTCACGACAAACCGAGACCCTGCAGCCCCCATCGCCGCACGGACCGCCCTCACGGCCCGGACCCCAAGGGCCGCCCCCCCACTCGCTACGTTCCCCGCTCTCACCCCTTCGGCCCGCTGTCCCCCGTTGCTCCACTCCTCCCGCCCCGCGCACCGCACACCTCACACCGCTCCTCGCTCCTCCATGCCCGCCCTGATCTGCCCCCGCCTCTTCCTGCTCCACTGGGCCCGCTGTCCGTACCTGCTCATCCCTCCTCCCCTTCGCCCCCCCCCCGTCCCCCCCCCCGGCCCCCCCGTCCTCCCCCCCCCCCCCCCCGCCCCAGTCCCGCAGCACCGCCGCAGGCCCCACCCGGGGGCGCCCCTCGCGGCGCGGCCCCATCAAGCCCAGGTTTGGGCTCGGATCTAAAAGGCCCGAAGGCTCCGCGTGGGGCGCCCCCTGCCGGACCGGCGGACCGCTTAAACGCGCCCCGCCCTGTGCGCGGCGCACGCAGGAAGCCGAGAATCTCTCTGATTGGGCGGGCCGGAAGAAGCCCCGCCCCCGGCGCGCCCGGATGCTGGGCGGCGAGGCGGGAGGGATGTTCTGGACTCTTCCGCAGCGTCAGCCCCGCCCCCTCCCGGGCGAGACCAATCGGTGCTCGGCGCTTATCTCCACATTAGCCAGTAGAAAAAAGGAGACAGGGAGAGTGGGTGGGTCCGTTCACTGCCGCCGAGAGGGGGCAGCCAATGGGCTGCGGGCTCAAGGGAGCGGGGACGGCGCGTGGGCCGCTGGGAGGCGCGCGGAGCGGGTTGTGACGCAGCTTCCTCCGTGTGTGGCGGCGGCGCGGGAGTGGCGAGGCTGGTTCGGGCCGGGACGGGCCGGACCCGGCCGGGCCGCGCTGCTCTTCTCTCTTCGACGGTGAGCTCCGTGTCCGCAGTGCGCTCGGGGTCTCCGGGCCGCGCCACGGCTTTCTCGCTACAGAGCAGCCTCAGAAACCGGGAGCCGGGCCGCCGCGGCCTGCGGGCGGTGCAGCCGGGAGCGGGGCCGAGCGGGGGATGTCGCGATGATCGGGATAGCGGTATGAAACGGCGCCGCTGAGGTGACTGAGGGCTGCGGGAGCGTCGTGAGGGAGCTGCCCCGTGTTGGGGCTCAGCACCGCGGTTTGGTGAACTGCGGGTGTGCGGTGCGGGGAGCGGGGCTGTGTGAAGGCTGCTGGTATCGTTGTGTAATGGGGGAACGTGGTGGGGCTGCGCTGCCGGGACCTGGACAGTGCTGCCAGCGATTATGGCGTTTTCGTGGTGGAGTAACTGGTGGTCTCAGCGCAGAAAAGGACTGCGGGTTTCTGATGCTGTGATTCCTGTCATGGTTTCATTTTTGTGTGACTTGTTCACAGCATCACAGAATGGTTTGGGCTGGAAGGGAGCTCAAGGATCACAAAGCTCCAACCCCCCACCAATGCAGGGCCACCAACCTCCCCATCTCACAGCAGCCCAGGCTGCCCAGGGCCCCATCCAACCTGGCCTCCAACACCTGCAGGGATGGACGGGGCATCACAGCCTCTCTGGGCAGCTGTTCCAGCACCTCACCACTCTCTCTCTAAACAACTTCCCCCTGACATCCAACCTCCACCTGCCCTCCCTCAACTTCAAACCATTTCCCCTTGTCTTGCTGTTATCTACCCTACTAGAGACTTATTGTAGGATGCCCCATCCCTGGCGGCATTCAAGGCCAGGCTGGAGGTGGCTCTGGGCAGCCTGGGCTGCTGGTTGGTGACCCTGCACACAGCAAGGGGTTGGAACTGGATGATCACTGTGCTCCTTTGCAACCCAGGCCATTCTATCATTCTATGATCTCCTCCTTTACCAGCAGGGGTGGTTGGACTCAGTGATCTCATGAAGTCTCTTCCAACCACTGTGATTCTGTGACCAATTTGATTCTTGATGAAGAAGTGGATATTTCTGTTGTGCTTGTATTTGGTGACAAGGTTGGACATAGTGTTGTTACACCTACAATTAAGTAAAACAGCATGGGGTGTTGGGGTGTGTCACACACCCAGTGAGCAGCTACATGGAAATGCTCAGAATGTTGGATTGAGGACATCTTGGTGAGCCCAGCAAGCAATGAAAGCAGAGCTGGAGGAGGGTTTGTTCCTGTAGCTCTCATGCAGTGCATTTCTTTGTGTTAGCAGGAGTTGGAACATATAGGTTGTAACAGAAAAGCCCCGGTGGACAATCTTAGGCTGTAGTTCAGTGCAAATCCCTGTGTCTGTTCTTAAGGCTGTGTTCTGGTGGGCTCTCAGGTGTGAGATGGCTGAGCAGAGATGTGCAGTGCATGTGGATCAGGTGTGGGGAGCACCGTTTGTGAGAGATGTCTGTTTGTTGAGAGGGCAGATCTGGGCAGTGTAGCTGCCTTATCTCAGCACGTGGGTTTGTAGGAAACGTCATAAAGAATGGAAGGGAGCTTGCTTGTGCTGCTGAAGTGTCAGTGCTCTCCTCTCCTTAGCAGTTCTGGCTGTTTGCAGTGACTTTAGTCGTGCTGTTGTGCATCTCGTGGTTGAAGTACTCAGTTTGCTGAGTATCAGCGGTGAGGAAGGTGAGAAATGTCATTTAAAGCTTTGAAAGCTCAACCAGATTCTTCTTTCCAGGTTTAAGGAAAGGAAACTGATAACATACTGAAAATGTTTAACAAATCCTTCGGGACTCCTTTTGGAGGTAACACTGGCTTTGGAACAACATCAACTTTTGGACAAAGTAAGTAATACATCTAAGTCTGTACTTTTGATTTTTGCACTGCTTGGTGTGGTTTATTTTCCACAGTAGAACTGCTTGAGAATCACACAGAGGTGGGGGTTCTCTGTGTGTGATGGCAGCAGGGTGCTGCTGTGGGCTGTCCAGCTCACTTGCTTGGCAGTGATGGGAAGCAGAGCTGTGTTAGCAGAGAATCAGAAGCCCAAGCCTGCTTCACGGGGTCTTTTTTCAGCACACAGCAGAATTCTGCATGCTGTTGATGAAGCTTCCTTTTATAAAAGGAGTGGGAAGTTGGATGCTTTGGGGAAGGCATCTTTGCCTGGGCTGGGAGGAAGGTTCATTCGGTCGGGACTGGAATATGGGAAGGAAAAAGCAGGTGATGTGGGAGCTCTCTGGAAATGAACAGCACAGTGGGATTGCTGTCCGTGAAAGCAGACCATCCATCAGTGTGTTTGCACTGCTTGGTGGGAAGAGAAGACAGCTTCTGCTCTTGTATTGCTCCCAAACTAAGATTGGTGCAGAGCAGCTTCCAGGGGGTGGAAGCCTTGCAGCCTGGTGTGGGGCTGAGCGTTATTGCCAGGTGTAGCAGCAGCTGACTCAGCACCGTAGGCTCCTTCTGCAAGAGCTGTGAAAGCATTAATGGTGCTGCTCTGATGCTGAGGTACAGCTGGTCAGGCACAGACTTTGGCTTGGAAGTTGGAAAGGCAATCTCAGTTTAGTTTCTCGTACGTGTGTTCAGAATAAGACTTTATCTAACCTGTGGTGCTCATTTTCCAGATGCTGGCTTTGGTACCACAGGTGGAGGAGCGTTTGGCACGTCAGCCTTTGGGGCAAACAGCAACACTGGGGGCCTCTTTGGGAACACCCAGGCAAAGCCAGGTACTGCAGCGTTACAGCTGGAGGCAGAAATGATGACTTTTACCACCAAAACCTCAAACCGAGCAGCGAAACGATGGCAAACGACTCACAGCTTTGTTTCTGTCTGCAGGGGGGCTCTTCAGTTCCAACGCCTTTAATCAGCCCGCCACCTCCTCCACCAGCACTGGCTTTGGCTTTGGAACATCCACGGGGACATCCAGCAGCCTGTTTGGTACCACCAGCACTGGTGGGGGCCTCTTCTCATCCCAGAGCAATGCCTTCGCACAGAACAAGCCTGCTGGCTTTGGAAGTGAGTCGAACTCTCGTGTCTGTTGAGTATGGCTGATACAGTTTGACTGAAGCATGGGAAGCTGGGTGTGTGTGGGGGCCTGGTACAAGTGTTAATGTGAAGTGTTAATGTTTGGTTTTGTTGTTATGATCCACAGTAGGCAGATGCCAGTGTGATATGCTGCAAAACCCGTAGCTGTGATTCTAGCCTTGAGTTTTACACTAATTCACACATAAGTGACCAACTGGTGTTTTCTATTCTTAACTAACCTTTGGCTCTGCTTGATTTTAGCTTCTTGTTCTGCTGTTGTCGAGTAGTTACAGTTAGTTCTGCTTCTGGTGCTACAATATTTGAAATGCCCCTTCAGCACTTCTGTCATAACTTCTGAAGAAAGCCAAAGCTTCCTGTTGTCTCTGTGCACATCCATTTACGGGTGCTGCTGTCAGCAGGATGGAACTTGGTGCTGAGGTTCTCTGCTATTTCCTGGGGTGATGAGGTGGGGGGGATCTACACTATGTTAACAGACCACAGGTTTCCAACACTGCCCTGTTTATTTTTTTCCCTCGCAGTTGATTTTGTTTCCAAACTGTTTTCTAACTCGGGTTGGATATTTGGCGTTAAGCTTTAAATTAATGGTTGTTTTAGTGCTGATCTTTCTGTTCCTGCTTGTTTTTTCAGACTTTGGCACAAGTACCAGCAGTGGAGGTCTCTTTGGAACCACCAACACCACTTCCAATCCTTTTGGGAATCCATCTGGCTCTCTGTTTGGCCCAACCAGTTTTACTGCTGCTCCGACTGGCACAACCATTAAATTCAATGTAAGTTCTGTTTCTCCTTCTTAATTCGGCCTTTTTGCTGTAGGAAATGTTCCATCCTGCAGTTCTATGTGTGAAGCAGTGCCTGGATCCATGAGCTTAAAAATAGGAAGCAGTTAATGCATAAACATGCAGTGTTTTGAAATGGCTTGGAAATACCCTTAGTTGGACTGCTGCAGTGAAAATGTAACTAACACTGCAATTAATCTGCAAAGAGCCCAGGCTTTCATTTTGTTCTAATTGAACAGCCCAGAGTAATGCCCTGTGTAGGTTGAGATGTACAGCTGTTCATAGGGTGGGCCTTCGTGGGCAGGCAGGAGGTGTCACAGAGCTCCAGGTGATCACAGCTGAACTTATTCTGGAATGTGGGTCAAAAGAAATGCTCCTGTCACTCACTGGGCATTGGGAATGGAAATGAGATTGGAACAGTGATGCCCTGTGTGTTTTTTGGATGAGTTCCCTTTAAGGGGGGGGAGGGGGGGGGGGGGGGGTCCTTGAGGGTCTGTGGCAGTTGAAAATGGAGGACGGCCTGGAAGAAGAGCTGTTGGAAATGGGGTAACTGCTGTGTGCCCAAAAGGCTGCTTTCTGCTCAGTAGCTGCTCAGTTTAGGGATGGAATGAGCTGGGAATTCCGTTACCTGATGTGACGGAGCAGGGCTGTGCCTGGCATCTCTGCTTGGAGGCACAGCTGCAGTGATCAGCTTAGGCAGTGTTAGAGTGGTACCGGGTGCTTCTTCCTAGGGCAGTAAGATGGGAACGGGGCTGAAAGCCAGCAGGGATGGTGAAATCCCTGGGTGCAGTGGGGATTTGTATCCTGAGCTGGAATAAACTGCTTCACAAAGTGAAACTGAAAGCTATTGAAAGCTGTGTTGTTCTGAGGGATAGCAGGGTAAATTCCTCCACTGATTGCCACGTTGTTCCAGCTGTAAGATAACAGAGGCGTGCTGCTTCAGTTCCTGTGTTGAATTTAGGTTTTAACAGCATCACAGAATGGTTTGGGTTGGAAGGGAGCTCAAGGATCACGAAGCTCCAACCCCCACCAATGCAGGGCCACCAACCTCCCCATTTCACAGCAGCCCAGGCTGCCCAGGGCCCCATCCAACCTGGCCTTGAACACCTCCAGGGATGGACGGGGCATCACAGCCTCTCTGGGCAGCTGTTCCAGCACCTCACCACTCTCTCTCTAAAGAACTTTACAGCATCTGCTCAGGAACAACTGCATCAATAGAGACCTCTCTGGATTTTACATCTGAAGCTTAACCTCTTCTCTTGCAGCCCCCAACTGGTACGGATAGCATGGTCAAGTCTGGAGTTAGCACCACTATCAATACTAAGCACCAATGCATCACTGCTATGAAGGAGTATGAGAGCAAATCTCTCGAGGTCAGTCGATAATGTTCAAACATGTTGATTTGGTACAGCTGTTAATTAGTATTGGCTTAGCAGAGCTTTCTTGGACTGTGATAAATAGTGTATGTGCTTGCTAACAAATGCAGCTTTCAGTGTCTGCATCATGCACAGAAGTAGCATGAAACGAAACACGTCGTTGTATTGGTGTTGGTTTTTAATGTGTTCACTGCAGTTTCTGAAGAGCTGAAATTCCACCTTGCTGTGTATCAGGAGGGTGAGATCCTGCTGGAAGCACTGTGCTGATGAGATAATGGCAGAAGCCACGACAAAACTCAGTTGTTTGATGTAAACCACTGCTCTCAAGGATACAGCCGTGAAGCCCTCCTGTTCCAGCTTGCTTAACTGATAGCTGAAAACAGGAGTGCTCTGAAAATGCCCTTAGAAATAGAATTGAAGCCCAGGCATAACTGCAGTGATGCATCTGAGCTCGGGTCTTGTTGATCAGTTCTTGTTTTAAAATGAGCTGTTAGCAGCTGATGTTGTGCCTTCGTGCTGGGCAGGCTGGGAGCTGTGTGAGCATACTGGTGGCCTGGCTTTAGCCTTGCTCTGCATAAAGAGAAATGGTTTTCCTTTACTAGGAGCTGCGTTTAGAAGACTACATGGCCAATAGGAAGGGGCCTTCGAATCCTGTGGGGGCAGGAGCCACTACAGGCTTGTTTGGGACTTCCACTGCTACTTCAAGCACAGCTACGGGACTTTTTGGCTCTTCTACCACTAATACAGGCTTCTCCTATGGACAGAATAAAACTGCTTTTGGAACTAGTAAGTACTGCCTGCGTGCTGCTCCACTGTGACCAGCTATGCCAATGCTTCATTAAGCTATTCAGCTGAGCAGGATGAGGAATTGCTGGTGTGAGCTTAGAGTTTGACTGCCTGCATTATCAGTGTTCTGTAATGAGATTTTCTTGCTTTCTGCTAATGAGCAGGCATGAATTCCCTGGCCACAGCCTTGTATGTTTATAGTGACCCAATGAGACCTTGCCACGATCTGTTCCCCGGACCCTTCCAGATTGCGCCAGCCTGGTTTCACACCTTTTGAGCGTTCTTGGATGGAACATAAAAGCCAAATGTAAAGTTAACTGGGAACAGAAGCAAAGATTTGCTGCTTCTGAGGTTAGAATGTGTCTGTCCTTGCTGGCAGGCCCTGCTAGGCTTTATCTTTGGGCTCACTAAGGGCCCACTAAGTGTGAGGGCTCACTAAGCTGCAGTCCTTGAGAGAGATAACCATGCAGGAAGCTGCATGTGCAGCCTGCCCACAGAGGCAGTCAACCCCTGGGTGCAGTGGGGATTTGTATCCTGAGCTGGAATAAACTGCTTCACAAAGTGAAACTGAAAGCTATTGAAAGCTGTGTTGTTCTGAGGGATAGCAGGGTAAATTCCTCCACTGATTGCCACGTTGTTCCAGCTGTAAGATAACAGAGGCGTGCTGCTTCAGTTCCTGTGTTGAATTTGGGTTTTAACAGCATTACAGAATGGTTTGGGCTGGAAGGGAGCTCAAGGATCACAAAGCTCCAACCCCCACCAATGCAGGGCCACCAACCTCCCCATCTCGCAGCAGCCCAGGCTGCCCAGGGCCCCATCCAACCTGGCCTTGAACACCTGCAGGGATGGATGGGGCATCACAGCCTCTCTGGGCAGCTGTTCCAGCACCTCACCACTCTCTCTCTAAAGAAATTCACACAAGGAGAACACAATAAAATGCACAACTGCTTCCATCTGAGTGCAGCTGTGCTGCGTTGGCCTCGTGTGTTTTGCTGTTCCATTGAACTGAGGTTCTTTTTTTCTTGTTTGAATGTGCTGAGCGTAGGTTGGGATAAACACTTGAGGGTGGTTTTTTTTTTTAAACCAACTTCTTTGTGTTGTAGCTACGACTGGCTTTGGAACAGGAACAACAGGAGGGCTTTTTGGTCAGCAGACTCAAACGACAAGTCTGTTTAACAAACCATTTGGTCAGGCCACGACGACGCAGAACACAGGCTTTCCCTTTGGGAATACCAGCACTCTAGGACAGCCGAACACGAGCACGATGGTAAGATGAGTTGTGTGAGCCCTTCGTTGCTGTTGTGTGCCCATTCCAGCTGTGCAGGGGGGGTTGTGATGCAGTCATCCTGGTCTTCCTCAGATTGTTTCACAGCTTCCTTGGAACTCACATGCGAAGCTCTGAGCTCTGCTGTCTGATTGAGGTGCTTCACACCCATCAATGTTTTTCATTTTTGGTACAAGCTCATACAGCTTACAATAAAAGCCTTCAACTTTTCCCAGGTAGCTTTTCCCATGCTTTTGAAGATGGCTGCTCTCAGCAGCTCAAGGATTTCCAATCATATTCGTGCAGATGATAAAATTCTCTTACTTGTTACTGATTGTCAGCATTCTGTAGGAATTTATTAACAATTCTATGCTTTCTGGTGGCTAATGAGCATCACTGGAGGGGTCATCTGATAGAGAGGCACTGCATGGCTGTAATTAGTGTATAGCCAGAGGCTCTGGCTACAGATGTGCTGCATTCCTCCTTGCTGCGCTGTGGCTTCTCTCAGAAACCCCTCTGCAATGGTTATTGCCCATCTGCATTGCTCACAGTGGGGGAGGAGGGGAAACTACAGTATGGAGCACAAATTCCTTCGTTTTCCTTACTGTAACTAATTGCCTGATTGAATCAAGCTCCTGAAATGTTTTTTCACCTTTTTCCCCATCAAAAAGGAAAACACCGCAGTATTTATTAACAGACTTCTGGTGTTCATGCTTTTATCATCACAGCTGGACTTTGTGGCATTATTTTAATGCAATTCTTCTTTGTAGGGAATCTTTGGGGCCACGCAGCCCTCGCAGCCCGGAGGCCTTTTTGGAACAGCTGCCACTACCAATGCTGGCACTGCGTTTGGGACCGGAACCGGGCTTTTTGGACAGGCAAACACAGGATTTGGTGTTGGCGGTTCGGTACGTTCCTATTTTTGTACATAAAATGAATGCAAATAAAAACAAAATGGCATCTGGAATCTGTGTGTTGGCCTCGTCAGGGCAGTGCTGTGGAAGTGAAGGTGCTGAAGGGCAGGAGTGCAGTTCCTTCTGAGTAGGGGTGGGCAGTAGAGCTGGTGGTGCCTGGAGCAGGAAGGGAGGCCAGACATGGCTGGGGAGCCTTGGCGTGCTGCTGGCAGTACAGGCATTTTGATGGTCCCTGAATGAGAATGAACTTGATTCTCAGTAGCCACTTATTTGGGGTTTAATGTGTGCCCTGTGGGTACAGGAGTGAAAAACTCTGTGTTCCAGGAGGTGGTCGCACATAACAGCGCTGCTGGGAGTTGGCCTTGTGCTGGGCTTCAGTTCTGCTTTCTTGCCTGCAATGAAACTCATCAATGTTTCTTTTAATATCCTGCTGTCAGGTTTCCAAATTGATGTTTTCTTCCTTCCAGACCCTGTTTGGTAGCAAACCTGCTGGATTTGGAACCACCACGACCAGTACCTCATTTGGTACAACCACTGGCGGCGGGCTCTTTGGTAACAAACCAACCCTGAGTTTAGGAACCAATACAAACACTTCCAATTTTGGTACATATGAAAAAAAGTGGGATTCAGTCACTTAAAACTGTACTGCATATACCACACACCTGGCTGCTGAGTGTCGCATGCTAACGGTTGGGTGTTAGGATCCTCAGGTAAGCCGTCCTTCTGAGGGGCGTTGCTGCAGAGGAGCACCTTGGATCCTGTTTTGTTCCTTTCCTCTGTGCTGCTCCCTGACTTATGACCTAGGTAGTTAAGTTGAAGTCCCGCTGTTTCAATTAGGAAGGTGTAAGCTGTAATTAAGAGCAATTGAAATCAAAGGACTTAAGGCAGCATTGTGTGTCTGCAGCCTGTTACGCAGCTGTGATTGCAGAGGAGTGCTGAGGGACGCAGTGCTGTCTGGGGTTCGATGGCAGATCTAGGGGATTTATAATAAGAGAGATAAGAAACAGTGTCACTGATAGCTGCTGTCTTTCACACTTTGAGAATCTATACTTTTGAAGGCTGGGGTCTTGCATGAGTGTTTGCCTCTGACACTGATGGTGTTTGGTGTTCAGCGTGTGATCAGGCAGCAGAAATGTCCAGGAGAAATCCAGGCTGGATGTGGCTCTGGGCAGCCTGGTGTGCTGGTTGGTGACCCTGCACATGGCAGGGGGGTTGAAACTGGGTGATCATTGTGGTCCTTTTCAACCCAGGCCGTTCTGTGATTCTATGAAATGTGTGTTTGTTCAAGTAAATGTCAGTCTTCCTTTGTCTGCTGACACTGAGAGCAGCAGAACTGTTATTCCTCAAGGGGAGCAGGGCTGGGTTTACAGTGTTGAAGATCTGGCATCTTTTCTGTCTACAAAAGCAGACTAAAAATTGATATTCTGCCATATCCATCTTCCAGAAAGAGGGAAGGAATTGTCCAGCTCTTAGACTGCCAGGGCAGCACTGCAGCAGGCCCAGTCCCATTGTGGTGATAGAGCTTGGGCACCTTGTTACCCTGTTTTATATGGAAGTTGCTTCCAAATCCCTTGCTGTACTGAGAACCAGGCAGCTGGGCATTGCAGCAGAGAGCAGGAGCAATGCCAGTGTTTGTGTTAATGGCCCTGCATTGTTTGCAGCAGTGCAGCAGGCAGGAGAAGTTTGGGTCTGGGGTGCTTCTGGTGCCAGTTTGTGACTGCAGTTGTCTAGCTTAATTCTGTCCTTACACTAATTAATGCCTACGTAATTAACCATGAACAGAATGGTTTTGCAGCCTTCAGTTTACAATCTAACCTGTGTGGTGCTGGATTTGGGTGAGCTTTAGAGGTGTGCTTTTGAGCTGTGCACTCTCCTGGCTGGGGGCTGTTCCTTGCTTTGTCAGTAGGAACCAGAGGTGTGTGTGGTATAGACAGTATGCAGTGGGGATGTTCCTTGCAGGCAGTTCAAGAAACTAAATGTGCTTGATGCTGTAACAGGCGACAGGATAATGATGTCCTTTTTGGCTTTATAAAATACTGGATTTTGTAACAAATTAAAAAGCTTAAGAAAGCAAGGCAGTAAATCTCTAAACTAATGTTGTCAGTTGTATAGTTGTAACTCATGTACGTTATTTTTACCACTGAAGTCCCTTCTTGCTGCTTGTTTGACATGCATTTTTGGCAGTGGTGTGTAGAATTTGACCTTAACTGTGGCAGAGCTGTCTTTGAGTGGCTGATGCTTATTTGTGTTTTAAATTTCATCGCTAATAGCTTTAGATTAATGAGCTCCTGTTTGTGTCCTTGAAGGTTTTGGTGCCAACAATGCTGGAAATAGCTTGTTTGGAAATAAGCCTGCAACGGGGACCCTGGGAACCGGGCTTGGGACAGGGTTTGGAACAGGTAAGCAGTTCTCTGGCTTGTTCTGTCTCAGCTTAAGCACAGTCCTCAAGCTTTGGTGAAGTCTTTGTATCGCTCACTAACTCTGGTGATACAGCAGTGGCTGTAGGAGCTTTGGCTTGAAGTCACAAACCTGTCTTACATCAGAATTGAGCAGAGCTGGATGATGCTGTGCTGATCCACCTGTTAGAAACTGTGGGCAGTGGCATTCCTGGCTGTGGCTGAGGGCTCAGCAGGCTGCTGGTTGCCTCTGTTGGTCTGATTGTGTGAGCCTGGGGTGTCTGTAGCACTCATGCACACCTCGAGTGCTTCTTGCAGCTTGTTAATGAGTTCTTTATGGGATAAACTGGTTATTCCAAGTGTTACAGTGAGTTTTCTCGTGCCGTAGCCCTCGGGGCAGGACAGACTTCATTATTTGGGAACACCCAGCCTAAACTCGGTGGGACGCTGGGAACAGGAGCTTTTGGAGCACCAGGGTTCAATACCTCCACTGCTACTCTGGGCTTTGGAGCCCCTCAGCCTGCTGTAGGTAAGTGTGCATCAGCCTGAGTTCAGTCACTGCTTCCCTCCAGCCAAACAAATGCTGGAGGATCCACCTGAGGCTGCTTCTGCTCTCAGTAGCAACGTAGGCTGTGCAGTTTTTCCCTCCTTAGCATCACGTGTCTGTTCTTCCAAGTGTAATTTGCCATCAACATTCTTAACACTTACAGATGTTTCAGTGCTTTCCTTCCAAAATCTGTAAGATGCTTCCCATCAGTCACTTTGGGTCAGAGCAGTAGATGCATTTCATACATTTAAAAGAGGAAATGTGGTGTTAATTCTTTAAGTAATGCTATCTGGCAGAGCTCAGGGTGCTTAGCAGGTGAGTGTGGTGGTAGAATCTGTCACAGTGCATCATTCTGTGAGTCGTAGTGCCTGCCAAGTCCTGCACTGCGTCCTGCTGGGCAGAGCTGAGTGCTTTGGGGTGGCACACATGGCCATGGTGCTCTACCCCCCACAGGTAGCAGGGTCAGGAAATGGTTTCCAGTGGGATGGAAGGAGGGAGGGGTGGCACACAGCACTGCGTGGCAGGAAGGGGCCCACAAAAGCTGGCTGATGTCTGAGGTTCACCTCTGTGCTTGGATGGTTGGTGAGATTGCCAGAGAGAAGCTGCTGTTGTATGGCTGAGAGCAGGCAGAGGTGGATCAAAAGATGTCAGGTCTTGGAATTAAAAACAAGGTGCTTTATGCTCTTAGATGTTCTGTAATGTGATCTCTGTAGGATCTTAATGGGAACTAAAATTAGATGCTGTAGGATTGAAGAGGCCTTTTCTGCTGAGGGGACTTGGGATCTGTGTTTGATCTCTGCAGCAGGAAAGTCAGAATTGCAGCCAGGATTTTTTCTTTTCCAAGACATCAACAGATAATGCTGCAAAAACCCAGCATATGAAGTGAAGGTGTTGGAAGGCCAGGCTTGTCCTCTTGTAGCTCTCCACACTCAGCTTTTGAATGAAAGCGTTTCCAAATTCCAACGAAAGGATAGGATATGGTTTCTTCCTTCAGCATTCTGAAGAGCAGGGAGAAAAGGATGTTAATTGTGTATTTGGAACTGCTGGGAGGAGAGCCTCTGGCTGAGGGTTGTCTTTTCTGTCTGCCTTGATTCTATTAGTGTTGACTGCTGAAAACTGTTCTTTTTGCAGCACTGACAGATCCTAATGCATCAGCTGCCCAGCAGGCAGTCCTGCAGCAGCACCTCAATAATTTGACTTATTCACCCTTTGGAGATTCTCCACTTTTCAGAAACCCCATGTCAGACCCAAAGAAGAAAGAAGAGGTGAGTGTGTTAAACTCAATTTCCTGGGAAAGGGTTGAAATGATTTCAGTTGCTACGCTGTCCTGTCTTCACTCAGGTATGCAGTGAGCAGCATAAGGACTTGCCATCTGTATGCTTTACTGATGCAAGATTGACTTTTTCTTTCCTTTATGCTGTCAAACTGCTTGTTCTGGGGCTTCATTTACTTCTGGTACATCACTGCTTGACTTTGGGGTTCCTGCTGAGAGTTGCACTGTGTGACTGTCTGTGTTTGGCATACTTGAAGCATTTGACTTGAGCTTTGCTTATGGCAGCCTGTTGGTTGGTTTGAGAACAGCCACAAGGCGCTTCTCAGACTTCTGAGGGTGAAGGGATGTAGAAATGGCTGCTGTCCTTCCATATTCTGGAGGGTGACTGTTCTGCTTAGTTGATGGAGCCCATCTCAGTGCTCCCAGGGGTCTCCTTCCCAAGCTGAAGGGCGTAGAATTATAGAATGGCCTGGGTTGAAAAGGGCCGTTGTTATCATCTAACGGTGGCTGCTGCTTTCCTGTTTGCAGTCTTAGCAGTTTGTGAGGTGGGCAGGGATCACAGATCCATGCAGTGTGGAGCTGCACACAGCTGAGGCACTGCCTTCACCCCCAAAGAGCCCTGAGGGACTTGCCTAGATGGAGCAGAGGCAGCCAAATCACTTCTGTCTTTGGCTGACGAGGGTTGGAGGTCCATAGGGAACGTACACACACTCTGCTCTGTGGATTCACCTGCACATTTGTGCATTTCTTGAGCTTTAGCTTTGTCTCTATCTGGCTGCTACCTCTGCCCAGATCCTGAGCCCTCCTAGATGCTGAGTCATTTACCTGATATCCTTGCCAGGACAACTCCAGATGCTGGCCACAAATTCACTCCTGCATTTCTCTCCATTTGTGTTCGTATGCACAAGTCAGACTGAGAGATTGCACTGAAAGTTAAGGATGTTGTGGATATTGAGAAAGGAGAGAAGGTTGTGATCAGGCACAAGTGTCAATCACACAGTCATGCTGGCTGACAAGGGTGTACACAAAGCCAGCCTGTTTGATACCTTTTCACTCTGTCTCCCTTCACTGTGGCTTCCTCTGAGCACTCCTTAGGTTGAGGGAGCTGGGCTTGGAGAAGAGAAGGCTGCAGGGAGACCTGATGGTGGCCTTCAGTGCTTGAAGGGAGCGGATAAACAGGAGGGGGAACGGCTGTGTGTGAGGGTGGGTGGTGACAGGACAAGGGGAATGGCTTGAAAGTAAGACAGGGGAGGTTTGGGTTGGATGTGAGGAGGAAGTTTTGGAGGCAGAGGGTGGTGAGGCAGTGGCACAGGTTGCCCAAGGAGGCTGTGGATGCCCCATCCATGTTGGATTGGCATTGGATGCCCTGCATCCTTGAATGCAGGCATTCAAGGCCAGGCTGGATGTGGCTCTGGGCAGCCTGGGCTGCTGGTTGGCGACCTGCACACAGCAGGGGTTGGAGCTGGATGAGCGCTGTGCTCCTGTGCAACCCAGGCCATTCTATCATTCCATGATTCCCACTTGTTAGTGGTTACAGCCCTGTTTGGCCCTGCCCAGAAGCTGTGTTTGTGGTGTCATGGCCCTTGGTCTTCAGCATCTCCCATGCGTTGTCATCGGCCAGCTTTGTGTCTCTTCCTCTTTACTGGTGTCCCATCATGTCTTTCACTTCCTTAAGGCCTTTGGCAGGTGCTGTGTATGTTCCACATGTCTGTACAGTGCACAATATGGAAATTCCAATTCTTTTTCTTTTCCAGCGGCTGAAACCGACCAACCCTGCAGCTCAGAAGGCCTTAACAACCCCCACCCACTACAAACTGACCCCGCGTCCGGCAACCAGAGTGCGCCCAAAGGCCCTGCAGTCTGCAGGCTCTGCCAAGTCTCAGCTCTTTGATGGCCTCGATGATGATGAGCCATCCCTGTCCAATGGGGCCTTCATGCCAAAGTTAGTTCTTTTCTGTGCATTGGGGGGAGGAGGTGCAGGAAGAACTGGAGCGTGGCCTCAGTTCTGAGCAGATGAACTCCTGAATTCCGTTGCTTTTTGCGACCTGATGTAAATGGGAATAGCAGTAACAGGATTTGTGTTTAATTTGGAGATAAATATTTTCTGTAGAGGAGACGAAAATGGTCATCTTAAAATGTGAACTGCAAAGAGCTGTGAAATGAGGTGAAATTGCAGTGAAGCTTCTGTGAAGTCAGTTAGAAATTCTACAAGGGAAGTCTGTACAGAGTGCAGCTCCCTGCAGCTGAGGTAGCAGGGCTGTTAGGTTTGCTAATGGTGTCGTTTGAAGGAGGGCTGGTGATGATTTCAGGGCCTGACGCTGGTTCTGTGTCAGATTCACACTGTTGGGATGGAGTAGTGATGCTGTGCGTGTGTCCTAACGAGGCTTTTGGTTTCGATCTCTAGGAGCACTGGTGGCAATCTCAAAAAGAGCTTTAGTTTTAATCTTTGTTTAATCAAACTGAAATACTTTGGAGAAGGATGAGTCAGTCACTGAAAGACCCTTTGGGCGCAAACGAAAAGAAGAAGTAATCGTTGAGCTTAGTTCATATTTGCCTTCACTTTGTTTTCTTTTTTTAGGAAGAGCATCAAGAAGTTGGTTTTGAAGAACCTCAGTGGCAGCAGCCTGTTCTCTCCTGTCAATCGTGAGAACGATGACCTGGCATCTCCATCAGAGTACCCAGAGAATGGAGACAGGTATGGTGGTGGCTGATGTGTGTGTTTCAGCTTGAAAGAAGCACAAACCTGTTCTTCCTGTCTCCAAATTACTGTTACAAAAGTAGGTGGTCATTTCTGAGGGCGTCATAATAGCTGATGGGGGAAGCAGGTTGACCTTCTGAGTGAGTGACCTGCCCTCAGGCTGCCCTTCTGCTCTACCTGTGTGCTTATTACCAGCTCACTGCACCCAAACCAGGAGCTCAGAGGGCTGACTTCTCTGGGATGTCTCCTCTCACCTCCTGTAGAGACAAATCACAGCATTTCTTGAGGGAAAAGCTAAACCTGAGCCTAAGGGGAGAAAAAAATCCCGAGTAGCTCAACATTTGGATTTTATTGAGAGCTCCTAAAAGCAAGAACTGCTTGCAGGAGTGGAGAAACTTTTTCTAACCACCTTAATCCTAACCTAGGTGGTTCTCAGTAGGACAGGAGCTTTTGTTAACTGGATTGCCAGCAGCCATGTACAGCAGGCAGCTCTGAAGTTGTTGTGTTAGAATGTCTGTAGCAGTAGTGCCTTCATGTTTGAGCTGGTGATGGTGTCTGCAGGACTTAATCTTGCCATGCTTCTCAAGCAGGGTATTTGGGGCAGAAAAGAGTGATTCCTTGGAATCACCGAATCTTTCAGGCTGCAAATGGCCTTAGGAGGTGTTTCTGTTGAGCAGAGTCAGCACTGAATTCAGACTGGGTTGTTGAAGACTCCGGTGTGGAGCTCCGAGGATGGAGATTCCACAGCCTCTGTTCCAACACTTAGCTGTCCTCGTTGGCTTCCTTGTTTTTATTTGACCACTGTTTCTCATCTTCCTGCCATCCACATCTGTGCATGCCCTGACTCTTGGCTTTTGGTATTGGAAAGCTGCTGTTCCTTTTCCCTTCAGCCCTTTTCTCCGTGCTGAGCAACCCATTTCCCACAGCCTCCCCTAGGGGCACCCTGAGGGCGTTGTGCTGTGCCAGCATGGAGCGTGTCAGTATATTCCTTGCATTGAGGGGCCCAGGTGGGATGCAGAATGCTGAACAAGAGCGGAGTAAAGGGGAACAAAAAATGCCTTCCCTTTACCTGCTGCCTCTGCAGTTCGTTGAGTAGGAATGTTTGCTTTTTGTACAAAAAGACACTGAATTGTAATGGTGACCTGAGCCCATTAGAACGAAATCAGAACTAAAAAACCACTGTTGTGTTTCTTCATTGCTTTAGGTTCTTTTTGTCGGTTCCTCCTGATGAAAACCACAGGCAAGATGGCGAGCGCGAGGAGGAGGAGGAGCACCACGAGGTGACGAGGTTTTACACCAACCCCATTGCCAAGCCCATCCCACAGAGCCCTGAGAACACAGCACACAAACACCAGAACAGCGTGGATGACACCATCGTGGCCCTCAATCCGCGGGCAGCCCTGCGCAACGGCCTGGAGGGCAGCAGTGAGGATCCCTCGTTCCACGACGATTCCCTTCAGGATGAGCGCGAAGACGAGGCTGAGGCGGTGCCCCACGTGCATCCTGCAGGTTGGACTGGGGCTGGAGGCAGGGCTGTCCTCTATGGATAACTCTTGGTGACGTTTAGTCTGTGCTTCTTGTGCTGTTTTGGATCCTCAGTTCTTTGTTTCACTTCCTCCTGTCTTCTTTGGGGTACAAATCTCATTTTTTCATTCTCATATCTCACACGTTTGTTTTTTTTTTTTAATGAGTTACTGAGCAGAATCACAGAATGGTTGGGTTGGAAGGGAGCTCAAGGATCACGAAGCTCCAACCCCCACCAATGCAGGG
>NW_024964290.1:0-3152 GCF_019238085.1 Lagopus leucura
AGGAGCTGCACTGCTGCCTCATATGAAGTTTTTCATCTATCAGGACCCCCAGGTCCTTCTCTGCAGGGCTGCTTTCAAGCACCGCTCCATCCAGCCTGTATGGATGCCTGGGATTCCTGTGGCCCAAGTGCCAAACTCTGCACTTTGCCGTGTTGAACCTCATCAGGTTCACCTGGTTTCACCTTTCCAGCCTCTCCAGGTCCCTCTGCATGGCATCCCTTCCTTCAACCGTGTCGACCTCACCGCTCAGCTCGGTGTCATCAGCAAATTGCTGAGGGTGCACTCGATTCCTACATTGCTGTCATTGATGTTAAAGAGCACCAACACAGAGCCCTGGGGGACGCCGCTGGTTACCGGCCTCCACCTGGACACAGAGCCATTGCTGAGCACCCTCTGTCTGCGGCCTTTCAACCAGTTTCTTATCCATCGAGTGGTCCACCCATCAAATCCACATCCCTCCAGTTTGGAGATGAGGATGTGGTGGGGGACGCATGTCGTGGCTGTGCCCGTGTGTGGCTTCGTGCCTCCATGTGGCTCATGCCCACGCCGTGAGCTCAGCCCAGCACGGCTCCTCCGTAGCCCGGAATGGGGTCACCGCACTGCAGCCGCACACTGTCGGTGCTGGGGGGCTTTTGGGGGCCTGCCGGACCTCTTGCTGTGCCCCCACCAGCACTGCTGTGCTGTGTCAGTGCAGTGTGGGCAGGGGAAGGCGGTTGGTGTGCGGGGCAGGAGGACGCGGGGCAGTGGCTGGAGGTGGATGAACCTCACCGATATCCTCGGGGTCATCAGGCAGGGGCTGCAGCCCATCTGGATGCAGGGCAGTGGGTGCGGAGGCTGGAAGGGAGTCAGGCAGGTTTGCAAAGGCACCGTTTGATCGCAGGACGAGGTGCTGGGCTGTGACCCACAGGATCCTCATCCCATGTGGCTGAGCTGTGTGCACAGTGCCCCATGGGGATCTGCATCCCGTTTGGATGAGCCGTGCTGGTGAACCCCTATGGGGACACGGGGACCCCTGTGCCATGAGGCTGAGCTGTGTGGACCGAGACCCACGGGGACCCTCATCCCATGTGGGTGAGCCATACGGATGTCCCATGGCACCCTCGTCCCATGTAGCTGAGCCCTGTGGGCGATGCCCCACGAGGACCCTCATACCACACGGCTGAGCCTCGCTGGTGACACCCTATGGGGACACGGGGACCCTTGTGCTGCGTGGTGCCAGGCTGGGGACGTGCCCCCCACCCCCACCCCCAGCCCGGCTGCTTCTCAGTCCCAGGGGGGGGCTCAGCCTCCCTGGGGAGCCTCAAAAACCCAACGCTCCCCAGCTGAGCTGAGACCCACACAGGGACCCGGGCCGTGTCCCCTCGCTGAGCTGGGGTCGGATTCGTGCCTGATCCCCTTAACGCTGCGATGATCAAAGAACATCGGAGCGCTGCCCGCGGGGTCAGTGTCTGCTTACCCATCTCCCCACCCCGCCTTCCCCGCTGCTCCTTCGGCAGTGACGGCCTTTGCTCGTCGGTTTAAAGGTGCTGAGCCCTGTTACGCACGGCGAACCCGCAGCGCAGCACTCCCGCAGCTGGGCAAAGCCTCCGGGGAGCGGACGTGGGGTGAGGGGCTCGCAGCTCCCCGTGGGCCGAACTCCCCCCGCCGCCCGAGCATCGCTCGCTGCGCTGCGCTCGACCCCGGTCCCCACGGGGGCGCTGCGGGATCCCGGCTGCTCGCGGGGCTGCGGGCCCGGCTCGGTGCTGCGGGACCGCCGCTGCCCGTCCGCCGCTGCCCGGCCCTGCGCACCGGTAAGGGAAGCGGAGGGGTGCGGGATCCGGCGGCGGAGCGGCTGCTGGAGGGGGGAAGGGAAAGGAGAGCGGGACGGCGGTGCGGGACGGCGCTCGGGCTGCGCGGAGCCACGCACACGTCGTGCGGGGCGCACCGGGGGGCGGCGGAGCTGAGGGAAGCCCGGGTCCGGCTGCGGGGTCTCCGGTAGGGCAGCGCTGGGCCCCGGCGGGACCCCGGGGCTGCGGCATCCCCCGGCTCGGCCCCGTCCGCGGCTCCCGACCTCGGCACGGGCTCTGAATGCCGGGCGCTGAAGCGGCTCGGCCCCCCCCGCGAGCGCGGGCACAAAGCCCAGCAGTTCCTCGTTGCTTGCAGCGCGTGCTGCCTCGCCCGTGCCCCTTTGCCCCCGTTGCAATCCTTCGGTGCCTGCTTCCCTCCCCGTGCCCCTTTGCCCCCGCCGTCTCCGCCGGCTCCTGGCTGGGCAGCGCTGCTTCCCCCCTCGTCCCACCCTGCAGCCCTCAGGGCTTTGGGCACCCCGGGCCCTGCTGCCTCCTCCCGTCTCTGTTCTCCAGCCTCATCTGCTTCTATCTCATCCATTACCGCCTCGAGCTGCCCGGCTGCCCATAGGGCCTTCCCTGTTCCTTTAGCGCTGAGAAATAAACAAAGACCATGGGAAGGGTGTGATGAGCGTGCCGTGGATGTGCACAGAATCACAGAATCACAGCATCACAGAATGGCCAGGGCTGGAAGGGACCTCAAGGATCATGAAGCTCCAACCCCCTGCCGCATGCAGGGCCACCAACCTCCACGTTTAATGCTAAACCAGGCTGCCCATCCAACCTGGCCTTGAACACCTCCAAGGACGGGGCATCACAGCCTCTCTGGCAGCTGTTCCAGCCCCTCACTGCTCTCTGGGTAAAGAATTTCCCTCGATGTCCGACCTCAATCTCCCCTCCCTCAACTTCAAGCCATTTCCCCTCATTCTACACATATCAACCCTTTCCAGGAGTTGATTCCCCTCCCCTCTGCAGGCTCCCTTTAGGTATCGAAAGGCTGCACTGAGGTCACCCTGCAGCTTCTCTCCTCCATGCTGAACAGCCCAGCTCCCTCAGCCTGTCCTCATAGTGGAGGTGCTGCAGCCCCCTGCTCATCTTTGTGGCTCCTCTGCCCCCTCTCCAACAGCCCCCTGTCTTTTTTGTACTGCGGGCTCCACACTTGGACGCAGTGCTGCAGATGGGGCCTCCCAGGAGCAGAGCAGAGGGGGACGATCACCTCCCTGTCCCTGCTGGCCGCCCCTCTGCTGATGGAGCCCAGGATCCCATTTGCTTTCCGAGCTGCAGGAGCTGCACTGCTGCCTCATATGAAGTTTTTCATCTATCAGGACC
>NW_024964291.1:0-1577 GCF_019238085.1 Lagopus leucura
GGGTCTCAGTGTCTCCTGTGGGGGTCCCCGTTATCACCTATGGGGCTGTGGCGGTCTCAGTGTCGCCTATGGGGGTCCCCGATATCCCTTATGGGGCTGTGGGGTCTCAGTGCCCCCTATGGAGGTCCCTATTATTCCCCTGTGGGGCTGTGGGGTCTCAGTGTCCCCTATGGGGGTCCCTGTTATCCCTTATGGGGCTGTGGGGGTCTCACTGCCCCCTATATTGGTCTCACTGTCACTTATGGGGCTGTGGGGTCTCAGTGCCCCCTATGGGGGTCCCTGTTATCCCCTATGGGGCTGTGGGGGTCTCAGTGCCCCCTATAGGGGTCTCATTGTCACTTATGGGGCTGTGGGGTCTCAGTAGCCCCTATGGGGGTCTCCATTTTCCCCTATGGGGTCTGTGGGGGTCTCATGGTCTCCTATGGGGGTCTCACTGCCCCCTATGGGGGTCCTCATTATTGCCTATGGGGCTGTGGGGGTCCCCATTATCCCTTATGGGGCTCAGGGGGCCTCATTGTCCCTTATATGGAACCCATTATCCCCTATGGGGCTGGGGGGGGGGTCTCAGTGTCTCCTATGGGGGTCTTAGTGTCACTTATGGGGCTGTGGGGGCTCAGTGTCCCCTATGGGGGTCCCCGTTATCCCCTATGGGTTTGTGGGTCCCCGTTGTCCCCTATGGCGTTTGTGGGTCCCCATTGTCTGCTATGGCGTTTGTGGGTCCCCATTGTCCCTTATAGGGTTTGTGGGTCCCCATTACCCCCTATGGGGTTTGTGTGTCTGCATTGTCCCCTATGGGATTTGGGGGTCCCCATTGTCCCCTATGGGATTTGGGGGTCCCCATTGTCTGCTATGTGATTTTGGGGTCCCCATTGTCCCCTATGGGATTTGTGGGTCCCCATTGTCCCCTATGGGATTTAGGGGTCCCCATTGTCCCTTATAGGGTTTGTGGGTCCCCATTGTCCCCTATGGGGTTTGTGAGTCCCAATTGTCTGCTATGGCGTTTGTGGGTCCCCATTGTCCCCTATGGGATTTAGGGGTCCCCATTGTCTGCTATGGGATTTTGGGGTCCCCATTGTCCCCTATGGGATTTGTGGGTCCCCATTGTCCCCTATGGGATTTAGGGGTCCCCATTGTCCCTTATAGGGTTTGTGGCTCCCCATTGTCCCCTATGGGGTTTGTGAGTCCCAATTGTCTGCTATGGGATTTGGGGGTCTCCATTATCCCCTATGGGATTTGGGGGTCCCCATTGTCTGCTATGTGATTTTGGGGTCCCCATTGTCCCCTATGGGGTTTGTGGGTCCCCATTGTCCCCTATGGGATTTGGGGGTCCCCATTGTCCCCTATGGGATTTGTGGGTCCCCATTGTCCCTTATGGGATTTAGGGGTCCCCATTGTCCTCTATGGGGTTTGTGGGTCCCCATTGTCCCTTATAGGGTTTGTGGGTCCCCATTGTCCCCTATGGGGTTTGTGGGTCCCCATTGTCCCCTATGGGGTTTGTGGCTCCCCATTGTCCCTTATAGGGTTTGTGGCTCCCCATTTTCCCCTATGGCCCCTCCATGGTGGGGGTCTCCTCTCTG
>NW_024964292.1:0-6581 GCF_019238085.1 Lagopus leucura
GGATGGAGGGATGGAGGGATGGAGGGGTGGATGGAGGGATGGAGGGATGGAGAAATGGAGGGATGGAGGGATGGAGGAGTGGAGGGAGGGATGGAGAGATGGAGGGGTGGATGGAGGGATGGAGGGATGGAGGGATGGAGAAATGGAGGGATGGAGGAGTGGAGGGAGGGATGGAGGGATGGAGGGATGGAGGGGTGGATGGAGGGATGGAGGGGTGGATGGATGGATGGATGGATGGATGGATGGAAGGATGGATGGAGGAAGGGATGGAGGGAGGGATGGAGGGATGAAGGGGTGGAGGGATGGATGGATGGATGGATGGATGGATGGATGGATGGATGGATGGATGGATGTAGGGTTGTATGGATGGAGCAGTGGAGAGTTGGATGGATGGAGGGAGGGATGGATGGATGGATGGATGGTTGAATGTAGGGTTGTATGGATGGAGGAGTGGAGAGTTGGATGGAGGGTTGGATGGATGGAGGGATGGATGGAGGGATGGGGGGTTGGATGGGGGCTGGATGGAGAGGTGTGAGGTTGGATGAATGTAGAGTTGGATGGATGGAGAGTTGTATGGATGGCTGGAGGGAGGATTGGTTGGATGGATGTAGGGTTGGTTGTAGGGTTGGATGGATGGATGGAGGGATGTGGGATTGGGTGGATGCAGTGTTGGATGCAGGATTGGATGGATGGATGGATGGAGGGTTGGATATAAGGTTGGATGGATGTAGCGTTGAATGTAGGGTTGGATGGATGGAGAGTTGGATGGATGAATGGACAGAGGGAGGGATGAACGTATGGATGGATGGATGTAGGGACGGGTGGACGGTTGGATGGAGGAGTGGATGGATGTGGGGATGTCTGGATGGATGCACAGACGGATGGCTGGCACCGTGCGTCCCCATGGAGCGCGCTCTCACCCAGGTCGGCGATGCAGCACTGCCGGTTGCTCTTCACCAGGATGTTCCTGCTCTTCAGGTCACGGTGAGCGATAGCAGGCTTGCCCTGCGTGCCAAAGATCTCCACGTGGAGGTGGACGAGGCCGCAGATGATGGAGGCTGCCAAGCCCAGGCAGGTCTCCACATCCAGCGTTGTCCTCTGCAGGTAGTCGTAGAGCGAGCCGTTCTCGTGGTAGTGGGTGATGAGCCACAGCTGGGTGCTGGAGTTCCTCGAGGTCATATCGGAGGCGATGAAGCCTGGATGGGGAGAGGAGCCGGGTGATGGATGCGTCGTCGCCGTGCCGTCGCCGTCCCCCAGCGCCCCGCTCACCCAGGATGTTGTCGTGCCGCAGCAGCACGGTGTTGTAGATCTCGGTCTCGCGGAACCACGACTGCTCATCCCGGGAGGAGAAGATCTTGACGGCCACGTTCTCCCCGTGCCAAACGCCTCGCCACACCTCGCCGTAGCGCCCTTTGCCTGCCGCGACCACGGCGCTGCGTCACACGGACCCCTCCAGACCCCAACCCTGACCCCGTGCCAGCGCTACAGAACTGCAGGAGAACTGGGGGTCGTTGGGGGGCACTGGGGTCACTCACGGATGGCAGCCCTGCAGGCACCACCCAAGGAGACGCGCCAGGAGGGGGCACCCATCCCACATGGGAAAAAGCGACCCTAGAAATCCTAAGCAAGGAGGGGGACGACCTACAGACCCCATCCCCACATCCCCCGTGCTCCTCAGAGGGGGCAGCCCAGCCCCCTCTGCGTGGCCCAACCGCACACCATTCCCACCATCAGCCAGGTCCCACTGTGGAATAGCTATGGGGCGATGGAGGGCCCTTCGTTCTTGCGTTGTGTCCTGATGTTGGCCAACACAACCACCGCCCAACCGCTGTCTCCCAGTGGGGCAGGGGAGAAGTCCGTGTCTTTATGGGGTTCTGGCAAACGGGGTTGGATCTCCGCTCTCCTCACCCACGCACTCCACGAGGGAGATCTGCCGGGCCACCGTGCGCTGGACCAGGAAGGGCAGCCCTGACCCACTGCCCGTGGTGCAGTCATCGTTCAGCAAATCCTATGGAACGGGGACAGCGGCGCTGTGAGATGGGCGGCCACCCCACGCCTCTGGGACACCCGGGGACCCCAGGAGCTGCCCCACCTCCAGCGTGCTGTCTCCCACCATGGATGCCTTCAGCATCAGGTCCGTGTCCCCCAGGTCGCTGTGCTTGAAGAGGAGCAGCCTCTTGCGGCGGTGCTGGGCCAGCTTCCAGAGGAAGAGGATGGTGAGAGCCACGAGGACGAGGAGCGTCAGCAGCGGGATGAAGATCAGCAGGAGGAGGTTGGAGAGGGAAGGAGGCTGTCCCAGGGCTTCTTCTCCTGGTGGGGAGGAACGGTGGGTGGGAGGATGAGGGTGGGGTTGGTCCTAGGGAGGACCTGATGCTTGGGGTTGGACGTGGAGAGGGTGGAGGTCTTGGTGCCTTGGTGCTTGGAAATGGGAACGGTGGAGTTCTTGGTGCTTGGGGGTGGATATGGAAAGGGTGGAAGAAGGCCGAGGTCCTGGTTCTTGGGGTTTGGGATGGGGAGGACGGAGGTCTTGGCGCTTCACGATCAACGTGGGGAAGGTGGGGTGGCACTGGGGTCACTCACGGATGGCAGCCCTGCAGGCACCACCCAAGGAGACGCGCCAGGAGGGGGCACCCATCCCACATGGGAAAAAGGGACCCTAGAAATCCTAAGCAAGGAGGGGGACGACCTACAGACCCCATCCCCACATCCCCCAATGCTCCTCAGAGGGGGCAGCCCAGCGCCCCGTACCTCGCAGGTAGATCTCCAGCTCGGCGTTGCACATGCTGGCGTTGCAGCACCGGGTGCCGAAATGCTCCATCACGGAGGACTGGCAGTTCTCCAGCAGGTGATCCGAGAAGCAGCCTTTGTGCTGGGTGACCCTCCCTGCCTCCTTCCTCTTGCTGACGAAGCACACCGTGCCGGTGCAGGTGGGCGCAGGACAGTGAGGAACGTCGCACGCGCATTGCAGCTCACCTGCAGGCACGAGGGAATCGCGTTTGTCAAAGGCTTGGGGGCGTCATCCACCCAGGGCTGGGATGCTGTCGGCTTTGGGGTCGACGCCGTCCGTGCCGAAGAGTGTCAGACCAACTTGGGACCACCAGGAGACGTTGGAGAGGACCGCGGGGTTGGGGACATCGTCCATTCAGCATTGGGGTGCTGCTGGTTTGGGGTCTATGTTATCCGTGCCAAAGACCCTTGGACCAACTTGGGGTCACCAGGAGACACCGGAGGGGATCACAGTGTTGTGGACATCATCCACCCATCCAGCACTGGGATGCTGCTGGCTTTGGGGTCACTGATATCCGTGCCAAAGGCCCTCGGGCCAACCAGGGGCCGTGCCTCCATCGCACCGAATGCAACGAGTTGGGTGAAGCCATCCGGCAGCGCAGCACAGCCGGGGCCGCATCCTGCCCACGGGGAATGTTGGGCCCGGACCCTGGGATGTTGTTTTCGGGCTCAACCCTTTGCTGCACTCCCTCCTCCCAAATTAGCTCTGCTTTTTGGCACGGAACAAATCCCTCCTGGAAGCAGCGGGTTCAGCGCGAGGGCGGCCAGACGGACAGCAGCAGGGGGACAGAGGGACGCCCACAGCCCCACCATGGCCCCAGAGTGGTTCTCATCAAGCCAAGCTTGGGGAGGGGAGGGCGATCGCGGCCTGGATCCTGGGATTGAGGATCAGCTCCATTTCTGCTGAGCAGAGCGAGCGCTTGGGTTTCCCAATGGCCGTGGGTCTGCTCCCATTCCTTGGCTACTCACCTGCAGCGAGGCCGAAAGAGAGGCTCAGCAGCACCAGCACGGCCCCAGCGTGGGCTCTGGGGGGCATTTTCCTGCAGGAATAACAGGGGATGGTTGGCACGGAGCGGGGAGGAGGCAGTGGGGCATCCCTCGGGCAGAGCCGTGGGTCGGGTTGGGACGGGAGCGGCGGTGCCCCACGGGGGGGACGCGCTGCCCTGCGGTGGAATCCAGCTCTGCATGTCCCAGCTGTGGCTCCTCCTGGGAACAGGGTGAGGGTCCGTGCATCGCTGCGCCCACACAACATAAGCACCCATAGGACCCCCCACACCCCACAGCTCCGCCGCCGCCCCCCACAGCCGTTCCCATCGCTGCCTCGGGGCAAAGTTTTCCTTTTCCATTCCTCTCCATTTTTCCTCTCTTTCTGACTCATTGTTTTGCGTTCCCCCCACCCCCCCACTGCTCACCCCATGGACCCCACCGCAGTCCCAAAGAGAGATCTTTTCTCACGGCCCATCCACGGCCCCCTCCCCCCCCAAACCCCCCACCGCTCCCCGCTGTTCCCAACATATAAACACGGCCAAAGCGCCGTTTCCTGCAATTGAAGGAGCCCTGCCCGTGGGGCCGGGACAGGAATCAAGATTGTTTAGATTCTGCCCTTGATGGGGAGAGGCGGTCACGCAAAGCACCGCTCCAGAAGGGCCTTTCCTCCCCAAAATAGATCGCTTTGTCGGCGCTGGCGGAGAGGAAGCGGCGAGCCGAGCTCAGTGCGTCCCATTGCGCCCTGCAGGAGCTGCTCCGGGAGCGCAGAGCTGGGGACAACGGTGCAGCCGCTGCACCAACAGCTGCAAACGCAGCTCGGTCGCCTCGCCAGGCGTGCGAGGTTTGCACGCTTCCCCTTGCACACCTCCAGTGGCTTCGTGCGGCTCCTTGCGCCCCTCTCCTTGCACGCATCTTCTTGCCCTCGCGCTCCCCCCCTTGCACAGACCTCTCCTTGCCCCCCTCCAGTCGCACTCATCTCCTTACACGCCGCTCCTTGCTCACATCTCCCTGCACAGCTCTCCCTGCGCCCACCTCCTGCACGCCTCCCCCTGCACGCCTGTCCTTGCAGGCAGCAGCTCCCAGCGCTGCGCACTCCATGCTCCGCTCTGCTCGCGCCCTCAGCCCCTGTTTGCCCTCTCCCTGCACCTCATCCCAGTTGGAAACAGATCCACAACCACGAATCCCCGCTCGCCCAAATCCATCCTCTGCCACCCCGCCATGAACCCCACTGTCATGGGGTGCAGCAGGAATGGGGCCAGATCCTGATTCTGCTGAAAACCCATCGGGAAAAGCAGCTGAAACCCTTCCTAAATCCCCTCACAGCCCCCAGATCTGGAGCTGCTTTGGGTAACCCCCGGTGCGAAATGAAATGGAAGCTCTGCGGGAAGAAAATGAGGGTGTAGGGTGGGCTGGGGGCTGTAGGGTGGCACCCAGTGACCCACAGCATCCCGCAGGACACCCCAAACCCCCCAGCACACACCTACAGGGACGTAGGGTGGACGGTGGGCTGTGGGACCGCACCCAGCGTCCCCACAGACCCACATGGGGCCACAGACCCATTCCCGTGGCTGCCTCAAACCCCCCAGCACTCACCTATAGGGATACAGGGTGGGCTGGGGGCTGTAGGATGGCACCCAGTGGCCCCATAGACCCACCAGCACCCCAAACCCCCCGGCACTCACCTACAGCATCTGGGGACGATTCCCAGCTCCGGATCCCGCATCCCGACGCCGCGCTCAGCCGGGGATGCCGGCACCGTTACCCCACACCCCACAGATCCTCATAGGGTCGCCTCTGCGCCCCCCACACGGCTCAGCCCCGTCCCGGCCCCACTGCGAACGCTCTGTGTTCGGGATGTGGGAGAAGTCACCAAAAACTGTTCCTCCTCGCTGCCTCTTCCTGCCTGGCTCTGCTCCACCGCTCTCGGCTCATAAAGCATTTCCTATTGCTGAGCACACGGCCCTGCGCTGCCTCCCTTCCTCCCGCGCATCGGCCCCATCCTGCTCTGTGCCCTCGTGCCATTCCGGCCCTTTTCCAGCCCTTTCCCTACGTTATCCCAAATTTCCCAGCGGGATGGAGCCGTGGGGGGGCTCTGTGGGGGGTGCGCAGCATCCACAGGGTCCTGCGCCCACCTCAAGCGCAGCTTTGGGGTCGCGGGGGGTGAGGGACGCTGCTGTCCCACTGCATCACCATCCAACCCCTCTGGGGCTGGGGATGCGATGGAGGAGTAAAGGGGTTTCCCATCACCTGCTGCCATCGCCCGGTGTGATGGGGATGCAGGGAGGTGCAAACCGTGGCCCCATAAGTGATGCTGAGCCCCAGCCTGGCGACAAAGGGACCCCACGTCCCACTGGGTCCTAAAGGGATGCTGTGCCCCAGACGCAGGACAAAGGGACCTATGGACACATCCCACGTGCCACTGTCCCCCTTGTGTCACCATCCCCATTATGGACCCACCGGCACATCGCCCGCGTGCCCCCATCCCTTATGGCACTGGGGCACGGCCCTATGGGGGGTGCTGAGCCCCAGACCCAGGACGAAGGGACCCATAGGCACAACCCCCGCATGGCACCGTCCCCCATGTGCCGCTGTCCCTTATGGCACTGGGACGAGGCCCTACAAGGGTCACTGTGCTTTGGGCCCAGGACAAAGGGACCCCGTGTGCCACCACCCTGCCTGCGTGCGTCCCTGGGATGCGCCCATCGGGGCCGTTCCCACAGCGCAGGCACAGGAAGCGCTCCTTCCCCTTTTGCTGCCCCCGTGGTTGCAGTTTCAGTCACCCCAAATGGGGTCACACCCCCCCCCCC